>NC_136813.1:375234-566463 GCF_951394365.1 Tetrao urogallus | reverse complement strand
AGTGAGCGGACCCACCCACTCTCCCTGTTTCCTTTTGTCTATTGGCTAAAGTGGAGATAAGCGCCGAGCACCGATTGGTCTCGCCCGGGAGGGGGCGGGGCTGACGCTGCGGAAGAGTCCAGAACATCCCTCCCGCCTCGCCGCCCAGCATCCGGGCGCGCCGGGGGCGGGGCTTCTTCCGGCCCGCCCAATCAGAGAGCTTCTCGGCCTCCTGTGTGCGCCGCTCAAAGGGCGGGGCGCGTTTAAGCGGTCCGCCGGTCCGGCAGGGGGCGCCCCACGCGGAGCCTTCGGGCCTTTTAGAGCCCAAACCTGGGCCTGATGGGGCCGCGCCGCGAGGGGCGCCCCCGGGTGGGGCCTGCGGCGGTGCTGCGGGACTGAGGCAGAGGGAGGCCGGGGGAGGACATGGGGGCCGAGGGGCGGGAACGGGGTGGGGCGAAGGGGAGGAGGGATGAGCAGGTACGGACAGCGGGCCCAGCGGAGCAGGAAGAGGCGGGGGCAGATCAGGGCGGGCATGGAGGAGCGAGGAGCGGTGTGAAGTGCGCGGGGCGGGAGGAGCGGAGCAACGGGGGACAGCGGGCCGAAGGGGTGAGAGCGGGGAACGTAGCGAGTGGGGGGCGGCCCTTGGGGTCCGGGCCGTGAGGGCGGTCCGTGCGGCGATGGGGGCTGCTGGGTCTCGGTTTGTCGTGAGCCTGGGCCGGTAGGGGCTCGGGGTGTGAACTGCAGCTCTACGGGCGGCACTGTGTGACGGCTGGGTCCAGAGCAGGGACGTTAAGATGGTCACAGGGCTGGAGCAGCTCGCCTGTGAACACAGGCTGAGGGAAGTGGGCTTGTTGAGCTTGGAGAAGGGAAGGCTGTGGGGAGACCTCATGATGGCCTTCCAGTGCTTGAAGGGTGCTTAAGTTCTTTAGAGAGAGAGTGGTGAGGTGCTGGAACAGCTGCCCAGAGAGGCTGTGATGCCCCGTCCATCCCTGGAGGTGTTGGAGGCCAGGTTGGATGGGGCCCTGGGCAGCCTGGGCTGCTGTGAGATGATGGGGAGGTTGGTGGCCCTGCATTGGTGGGGGGTTGGAACTTCGTGATCCTTGAGATCCTTTCCAACCCAAACCATTCTGTGATTCTGTTTGATCCTATGGTGCATATAAACAGGAGGGGGAACGGCTGTTTGTGAGGGTGGGTGGTGACAGGACAAGGGGAATGGCTTGAAAGTGAGCCAGGGGAGGTTTGGGTTGGATGTGAGGAGGAAGTTTTGGAGGCAGAGGGTGGTGAGGCAGTGGCACAGGTTGCCCAAGGAGGCTGTGGATGCCCCATCCATCCCTGCAGGCATTCAAGGCCAGGCTGGATGTGGCTCTGGGCAGCCTGGGCTGCTGGTTGGCGACCTGCACACAGCAGGGCTTGGAGCTGGATGAGCGCTGTGCTCCTTTGCAGCCCAGGCCGTTCTATGATTCAGGCACACTGTCCTTCATTCAAAGCATCAGCAGTGGAGCTGCCTTGGCAGGGGGTCCCACTCTGTCCTCACTTCCATGGCTGCAGCTGCGTCCTTAAAGCTTGCATCCCACAGTAAATGAATCCAGGCAGAGCAGCAAACCCTGAGGTGATCACACGGTTTGACATCACTCTTTGCTGCTCTATGGCAGCAGCAGCAGGCACTGAGCAGGACCCTGCCCCACGCCTCTCAGCAGCAGCTCTTTGGGCTGCAGCCTGAGGTCACGCTGCAGGATGTGACCCTGTGTTGCCCTTGGTCTGCTGATAATTGGCTTCAACGGGGATTGTCTGCGAGGAGGATTTGTCGTAGAGCCCGAGGTGAGGGAGGAAGCCGGCACTCAGCATCATGGCCCTTTGTCCCTTGTCCCCAGGTGGAGGGGAGGCGGTGTGGATTGGAGAGATTTGGGCCACGCGCAGCGGAGTGATGATTTGGGGTTGAAATAAAGACATGTGCAGTGCTGGGGACTGCAACTCTGTGCACCACAGCCTGAGGCACGTAGGACAAACAGCAGTGCCTCAGAGCTGGAGTGCACCTGGCTGATGCTGGGGCATTGAGCCGAGGGCAAGCTGCCAGGCTCGATAACTGGCCTCACCTGACCTGTCTGAGTTGTTGAGCAATGTTTTTATCATGCAAGCTGAAGGCTGTGGTCCTGCAGCTTCCTTGAGGTGTGGTGTTGGCTGTGCTGTGCTCACAGTGCCCCATCTGGGGCAGCATGGTGCCGTGTCAGCACAGCAGCTCTGAGCTCGGCCGAGGAAGGATCTGGATGGCTCTGCCCGGCAGAAATGCAGTCGCGTGTCTCCCAGCCTCGTGGTGCAAAGCTAGAAGCGTGTCCCATGCAGCTGATGCTGCTTTCTACCTCTGGCACCTTCATCCAGCACTCAGACTGCTGTGAAACACCGGCTGTGCCCAGGTTTCTCTGTTTGCAGCTTATTATAGCTTGATGCATCCATGCTGAGAGCTGCTGGGGACTGAAGGGCAGAGAATCCCTCCCAACGTGTGCTTTCTGCTTCCAGGTCCGTCAGCATGCTCCAGGTACCGCTGCCCCTGGATCGTGATGGTATCCTGTTCCGGCTCCGTTTCACCACTCTGGCTGTTTGGACTGTGTTTTGCCCCTTGTTTGGTTTCCTTTTCTGCGTGATTTGGTCTCTGCTCTTCCACTTCAAGGAGACAACAGCCACGCACTGCGGGGTAAGTGACGTTCACCTGCAGGGCGCTGAGCTCCTCTGGGTGCTGGCTGTGCAGGGATCCCCTGTTTCCTACCACAGGTGCTTTGTCACCTTGAACGATTTGTTTTTTGTGTTGCCTCTGAATGGGCAATTGAGTTTTCAATTTTTGAGAAGTGACACTGAGCAGATTGGTGTTGATGGCCATACAGAATAAAACTGACAAGGCTGAAGCTAAGTACACTGTCTTGACAAGGAGTTCCTCTTACAAGTGGAGTCACTGCCTCTCACGTCTGTTGGAGTTCTTTGGAGCAGCCTGTGCTACGTGCCTGGGAGCTCTGGCTGCGAGGGACAGCCGGGTTTCTGGAATGCATCAGGTCGAGTTCCTCAGCCATGGCATAAACATCAGTAAGCAGCAGGTGTAGAGCTATGAGAGGAGGCGACCCTGGGGTTGTGCAGGATCCCTGCTGCTCCTCCTCCCAAACACAGCGGGGTGATGAAGGTGGGGGGTGGTGACGTGGACTCCTGAGGGCAGAGCAGTGGGATCCCAGTGGATTGATTGAGAGAAATGACATGTGCAGTGTCCCCTCCTTGTGGGACGTTGTCCCCTCCTCACAGGACAGGCGTGTTGGGCAGTGCAGCAGGGATGCTCTGAGGTGTCCTGCAGCTCGAGATGCGGAGTGAGGGCTCCTCAGCTTCAGCCTGCAGAGATGCTGGGATGAGAGCAGAGAGGTGGAGGCCTCTGACGTCCTGGCTGGGTGGGAGAGCAGACAGGGACCCACTGCCTCCTGTGCCAGTGTGAGGAGCAGGGGAGATCATGAAGCACTGTGTGTGAAGCAAGTGAAAGGAGCTGTTTCCTCAGGCAAACGGCAGTCGGTGTGAGGAGCTTCAGTCTGCAGGCTGTTACTCCACATGGGCGCCATCAACGCTGTCAAGAGCAGACCAAGCTGTATCCAGGACTGCAGAGCCTTTGGAGCAGCTCTAAGAGCCTGTGGGGCACCAGGTCTTGGCTTTAATCAGAGGAAAGATCTCTGAAGGAGCCACTCAAATCCACTGGATCAGCACTTGATCATGATGCTGTTTTTGGCTCTTTAGATCACTGAACTCTTGTCTGCTGAGGACTGAGAGAGTCCATCCCTCAGAGCAGAGGAAGAGCATCATCAATGACAGGATAGTGAAGAGAGCTTTCAAGTGAGGTTGCTGGGCAAGGGAAGCCTCCCTCCACGCCTCTTATTGATTCAATGCCAGCATCAGCAATCGATGCCTGGAGAAAGGAAAGGGATCAGACACTGGCAGGAGAGCTCCTGGTGGGAGAACAGCACGTAGGAATTGCAGCCCCTTTATCCAAGAAAACAATTTCATTGGGGACTCAGCCGAAGTGTTTCTAAAGGATTTCATGCAGCATGGGAAATAAGCGGGGATCTGGGAGTTTTAGATTAAACAAGACTTTACTAAATTAAACTAAAACAAGTTCTAGTTAAACCAGACTTTGATCCTTCTGATTTCCTCCCTGCGCAGCTTGTTTACCGCACCAGGTGATCTTGGAGGTCTTTTGCAGCCAAGCTGTGATTCCATGGCATAGTTGTCCTGCAGGGATCACCTTTTGCATGGCAATCACAACTGGCTGCACATTCTTGGAGGTCAGCTCCAAGGTTTTCCTGCTGTTGTGTTTCTGAACATCACCTTTGCCTGCTGTTGCTGTCAGCTTTCTGTTGTTTCAATGTCGTTTCGCTTCCCTGCTCTCTTCTCTCTCTGAACCTGGGGATAGAATCATCGAATCATTAGGGTTGGAAAAGAGCTCTGAGATCACCGTGTCCAACCCCAACCCATCCCCACTGTGCTCAGTAAAACGTGTCCCTAAGTGCCACATTTACCCATTTTTTGCACACCTCCGGGGACGGTGACCTCACCGCTTCCCTGGGCAGCCTGTCCCTGTGCTTGAGAAGGGACACGCAGGGAAAGGAAGGAGTGAGGGCTGTGGATGTCAAGTGGAGAAACCTGAGCAGGGTTCTCAGCTCACTGAGCCTTCTCAATAGGCTGTGGAGGTGCTGGGGGCTGGATAGCCCTGCAGGATGCATCAGGACTGCTGCTGTGGTACAGAATCACAGGCAGTTCTGTACAGTCTTTGAACAGGAGAGTGCCCAGATGGGTTTGGATGTCTGCAGGAAGATCCTCACCTCGCAGGGCAGCAGTACTGGAGCTCTGCCCCCCTCACAGCACAGATGGAACTCCCTAGGCTGCAGTCTATGCAGGTGCCCCTTGTCCTGGCATTGGGCACCACGGAACAGAGCCCAGCCCCATCTCTGACCTTCAGACACTGACAAGCACTGCTCAGATCCAGCCTTCTCTCCTGCAGGTGCACAGCCCTGGCACTCTCAGCCTGTCCCCAGCACGAGGTCCTCCAGGCCCCCACCAGCTCTGCACCCCCCACAAGGCTCTCCCACCAGTTCCCAGTCCGTCTGGAGCTGGGGAGCCCAGCACTGGGTGCAGTGCTGCAGCTGTGCCCTCCCCAGGGCAGAGCAGAGGGGAGGATCTCCTCGCTCACGCTGCTGGCCGCGCTCTGCAGCATATCCCAGATCCCATTGGCCTTCTTGGCCGCAGGGCACTCAGCTCAACCCACTGCTCAACCAGGACCTCCAGGCCCTTCTCTGCAGAGTTCCTTTCCTGCACATCAGCCCCACCATGTCCGTTTCCTGTCTTTTGACGTGGCATTTGTGCCATAACGAGCCGTACTCCCATCTTCCAGGTCCCAAACTACCTGCCCTCCATCAGTGCTGCCATCGGAGGAGAGACCCCGCAGCGCTACGTCTGGAGGCTCTGCATTGGTCTGCACTCAGCTCCACGTTTCCTGGTGGCTGTTGCCTACTGGAACCACTACCAGAGCTGCCACTGCTCCCACCCTCGCTACCTGCGCCTGTGCCACCTCAACCTGCTGCTCAACCTGCTCGAGAACTTTGCCCTCCTCGTGCTGACCTACGTGTCCTCCTCAGAGAACTATGGTACGTGGCTCCCTGCAACTCTGCATCAACCCCTGCATGCTCAGCTTGTTTGTGGAAGCTGAGCTCTGTAAAAGTTAGGATTTATATTATAGAATGATAGAATGGCCTGGGTTGCACAGGAGCACGGCGCTCATCCAGCTCCAAGCCCTGCTGTGTGCAGGTCGCCAACCAGCAGCCCAGGCTGCCCAGAGCCACATCCAGCCTGGCCTTGAATGCCTGCAGGGATGGGGATATGTGCAAGTTACATCTGTAATGTGCTTGTAGCTCAGCTCTGGCTGAAACTCACAGAATCATGGAGTGGTTTGGGCTGAAAGGGACCTCAAGGATCATCCAGTTTCCACCCCCAGCTGTGGACAGGATTTACAGCCCCTAAGTCAAGCAGCAGCTCAGGCTGTTTGGGGCCCCATCCAGTCCTGATCTGCAGGGATGGGGCCCCCACAGCTCTGGGCTCAGTGTCAGAGCCTCGCTGCTCTCTAGGTAAAGAGTTTCCTCCTCCATCTGGCCTTGATCTCCCATTCTGAAGCCATTCCCATTGACCGCAGCCCTTCAGCTCCGACCTTCCGGCCAACTCCTTATCCCCCAAACAGCCACCCTCTGATCCATACCTCCTGTTTAGAGATAGGGATGTGGTGTGGGACCATGTCGAAGGCCTTGCATACATGCAGCTGGATGGCATCCATTGCCCTTCACTTTACCCACCAATGCCATTGCAGGAGGCCTCCAGATGGATTGGGCACAGCCTGCCCTTGGTGAAGCTGTGCTGGCTTTCAGATCACGTCCTCGTCCCTCACGTCCTTTACATGAATTCCTGGTGGCTGCATTTCTGTGCCAAGCTGCCATCCAGCCCTAGTGCTGTGCTCCTGTGCTGAGGATGTGCTTAATGCTGCTCATCACCACTCAGCAAAACTCAGCACTGCTCCTGCTGTCAGCACAGCTCCCACTTCTGCCTCGTGGCCGTGGCACTGAGTTGACTCCAACCTACTGTCTCCTAGCAGCATTTTCTGGGTTAATTTCCTGTACTGTCTGTTGAGCAAACGAGAATCTTTCAGATTACACCAAAGCACGTGAAGCAATGGGCTCAGAAGTGCCTCTCACCCATGGGTCCCATCTGAGCTGAGTGTAACTGCCAGCAGTGGGACCTGGTGGTGGTGGCAGCACGGAGGGCTGGCAGTCACCAGGTGGTGCTGCTGCAAAGGGCACGGAGCTGCTGGGACTTGGTGGTGAATGCTGGGTGCAGCCATGGGGTGCAGGGTTACAGTCGTAGAGTACTGCAAAGGGAGGCAGCAGGGCTGCACGGAGAGCGGGTTTGGAGCAGGGCTGACATGAAGAAGCTGGTTTGTGTCCTTGCAGGAAGGGTGAGGAGGGGCTGGAGCTGTACTGAAGGCTGCAGCAGCATGGATTGTGAGCCTGCTGGCTGCCTTTGGGAGTGGGCTGTGCTCCCTGGGCCCTGCAGTGATGCCACAACGGGGCTGTGGGGTGGGCTGCATCCAGGATGCCCATGGGTGCCCTCAGCCACTCACACAGCCATGCAGCTGGGCTCAGGCTCATCCCTTCTGCAGGGCACTGCCACCTTCTTACCTCCAGCTGCTGCCTTCAGCTCCGCTCCGTGCTGGGGGGCATTGTTTTCCTTCCCCTGAAACAGGGAAGAGAAAGAAGAGGAGGGAAGTGTGGTTCTTACGGTCAGGTGTCGTGGTTGCAAATTCAGCCTGTGGGTTCCGTTCCTGGAGAAAAGTTGGGGGAATGCTTTGTGAATAAGTGCTTCTATTTGAAACAAAAGCATTTGGCCCAAAATCTCATGGACTTTGCATGTGGCTCTGGGTGTTGCGAGCTGCCTAAATTCCACACCACTCAACAAGTGATGGTTCCTGCCTGCCCTGCAGCCAGTGTGGGTTCAGCAATGTGCAGGACAGCCTCGGTGCTGGTGAGAAGGCTGCTGGCAGCTGTCACCTGGCAGCTGAAATGCAGGAGACCAGCAGGACGTGCTGGGCAGGCTCACTGTGCAGCCAGCCGCCGTGCCTCAGTTTCCCCATCCATCCCAGGAGCTGCTCCCAAGTCTGCCTGTGGTTTGCAGCCGCTGGGGCTCCCAGACCAGGTGCCAGAGAGCAGATAAAAGCCCTATGTGCTGTGCTGTGCTGCCAAACACATAAAGCACACTCAGAAACGTGCAGCCCCAGCCCTAGGGGAAGACACAAGGCATGGGCAGACAGCTGTCTTCAGCTCTGCGTGGCTGGCGTGCTGCTGAGGCTGCCGGCAGGGCTGTGCCCACCGTTCTTTGCCCCCAAAGCCTCCCCTGGTGCTTCTGGCTCATTTCGGTGCCTACATTTAACAGGAAGCCTCTTGTCTTGTTGATTCAGCAATCCATGAAAATGCCTTCATCGTCTTTATCACGTCAGCTCTGGGCCACATGCTCCTGACGTGCATCCTCTGGAGGATGACTAAGAAACACACAGTAAGTCCCGAGGTACAGACACTTTCCTTTCTTCTCTCGGTGCTGTGGTTGGGGCTGGTGGTGGAAGGGCTTCATCTGTTGCTTGCTTCCAAAATGACCAGGTCTGGGTGGTGAAGGTATTAAAGAATCGGGTGAATGTGGCTGATGGTCACCAAAATTCACACTTTGGTCCAACAAAGCAAACCGTGGAGGAATGTTTTGAGTTCCTGTTCTGTAGTTTTCGCGTGGAACTGATCCTCAGAATGCCATCTGCTGGGGTCTGCATTGCTGCCCTTCTCCCCTTGCTTGGGGGAGCCCCTCTGGGAGCTGAGCTGGGCTCTGTGCTGGGGAGCAGTCCTGCAAGCAGGGAGCAGCTGCAGGCGGCTGTGGGTCTCACATGCAGCTCTGGGGCTTCTCTGCAAGAGGCTGAAGGCTTGGGGAGCTGCTGGTCACACTGCACATCAGGCAGAGCTCCATCACCTGCACCCAGCTGTGATTGGTGCCCTGCTTTGGGATAAGCCACAAGCAGCAGCACAGGGCAGTGTGTTCAAAGGCAGCTTTGGAACTGTGTATGCAGGAGCTCTGAACCCCCGTGGTGCCTTTTGCACGTGCAGGTTTGTCTGTGACACTGGCCTGGGGCTGGCTCAGGAGAGCTGGGTTCCTACGGAGCAGAGTGGGAGCTGAACCTGGGGCTGGATCTGTGCAGAGCAGGATGGGTGTTGTGCATGGGGCTGGGTCCGTGTGGAGCAGCATGGGTGCTGTGCATGGGTCTGTATGGAGCAGGATGGGTGCTGAGTCTGGGGCTGGATTTGTACAGAGCAGGATGAGAGCTGTGCACGGGGCTGGGTCCATGTGGAGCAGGATGAGTGCTGTGCATGGGTCTGTGTGGAGCAGGATGGGAGCATGGGGCACAGCCAGGCAGTCACACAGTGCTTCACTGCAGCTCCTGCCTCATGGTCTCTGTTTATCCTCCCAATCCAGCAATTCTCCAGCTGCTGGCCCTGCTGGGATACCTGGAAGAGCAGCTCCAGCTGCTGTGGCTGCAGCTGCACTGCAGGAGAGCCCTTTGCAGGTCCCATCCCGGGGCAGGGGCTCAGTTCTGCTCCTCACTGCATCCCAGTGGGATGGCTGGTGCTCGGTCACGGGGAGCTGCTGAGTGTCAGCAGGGTGTGTGGGGCTTTGGGCCGTGCTGGTGCTGCCCTGGCTCGCAGAAAACCACACAGCTTGCTGAGCAGGAGGCTGCCCCACACTCACACAGGCCACAGTTGGGCAGTGGGGGCACTGTGGATGTGCAGAATCAGCCCAGGGCTTCCTTTATTGAAGCTCTTTGGGCTCTTTGTGGTTTTACCACCCGTCCTTGCAGTGCCCAGCGCTGAGTGGGGCTCCCTCCATCATCCCATCCATCATCCTTGGGATTAAACTGGGTGGGATGGTTCTGGGGGTGTGGGATGCTGCCTGGGCATGCTGCCATGCTGGTGGCCCTGGGGGAGTGGACCCAGCCATGTCCAAAAGTGAATAAAGGTGCAGAGGAACCCCGCAGTGGGGAGGAGCTCACCTGCTCGGTGCTGGTCCTGCTGGCCCTGTGTTCTTGCCTGGATCCAACAGAACTGGAAGCATACAGGCTGGAGGAGCCTTCTGAGACCCCCAGTCCCACCCCAAAACCACATCCCTCAGTGCCACATCCCCATGGTTCCACAACCCCCCCCTTACCCCCCCCTGTTCCTTGGGCAGCCTGTGCCAGTGCATTAACGCTCTTTGGAGAAGAATTTTCCCCTGATCTCAGACCTGGTGCAGCCTTGGGGCTGATAACAAGGCATATCTTCCAGCCCAGAGCTGAGTGTCCCCATGCAGTGGTGGCAGATGGAGCCACAGCAAGAGCACCCAGTGGGTCCCTGTGGCACAGACTGGATGGGTGCGCTGTGATTGCCCCAGCATCCTTCCCACACAGCACCAGGCAGCACTGCAGGGGGATTTGCCACTGCTGCTTGCTGTGTGCTGTGTGCTGTGAGCTGTGAGATGTGTGTGCTGTGAGATGTGTGCTGTGCGCTGTGTGCTGTGTGCTGTGCTGTGTGCTGTGTGCTGTGTGCTGTGAGCTGTGAGATGTGTGCTGTGTGCTGTGAGCTGTGAGATGTGTGCTGTGTGCTGTGTGCTGTGCTGTGTGCTGTGTGCTGTGAGCTGTGAGCTGTGTGCTGTGTGCTGTGCTGTGTGCTGTGTGCTGTGTGCTGTGTGCTGTGAGCTGTGAGCTGTGAGCTGTGTGCTGTGTGCTGTGTGCTGTGTGCTGTGAGCTGTGAGCTGTGAGCTGTGAGCTGTGTGCTGTGTGCTGTGTGCTGTGTGCTGTGAGCTGTGAGATGTGTGCTGTGTGCTGTGAGCTGTGAGATGTGTGCTGTGTGCTGTGTGCTGTGCTGTGTGCTGTGTGCTGTGAGCTGTGAGATGTGTGCTGTGTGCTGTGCTGTGTGCTGTGTGCTGTGAGCTGTGAGCTGTGAGCTGTGAGCTGTGAGCTGTGTGCTGTGTGCTGTGTGCTGTGTGCTGTGAGCTGTGAGCTGAGCTGTGTGCTGTGTGCTGTGTGCTGTGTGCTGTGCTGTGTGCTGTGTGCTGTGTGCTGTGTGCTGTGTGCTGTGTGCTGTGAGCTGTGAGCTGTGAGCTGTGTGCTGTGTGCTGTGTGCTGTGTGCTGTGAGCTGTGAGCTGTGAGCTGTGTGCTGTGTGCTGTGTGCTGTGTGCTGTGAGCTGTGAGCTGTGTGCTGTGTGCTGTGTGCTGTGTGCTGTGTGCTGTGTGCTGTGTGCTGTGCTGTGTGCTGTGTGCTGTGTGCTGTGTGCTGTGTGCTGTGCTGTGTGCTGTGTGCTGTGTGCTGTGTGCTGTGTGCTGTGCTGTGTGCTGTGAGCTGTGAGCTGTGTGCTGTGTGCTGTGTGCTGTGCTGTGTGCTGTGAGCTGTGCTGTGTGCTGTGAGCTGTGCTGTGTGCTGTGTGCTGTGTGCTGTGTGCTGTGTGCTGTGTGCTGTGTGCTGTGAGCTGTGCTGTGCTGTGCTGTGTGCTGTGCTGTGAGCTGTGAGATGTGTGCTGTGTGCTGTGAGCTGTGCTGTGCTGTGCTGTGTGCTGTGTGCTGTGAGCTGTGCTGTGCTGTGCTGTGTGCTGTGCTGTGTGCTGTGTGCTGTGTGCTGTGTGCTGTGTGCTGTGCTGTGTGCTGTGTGCTGTGTGCTGTGTGCTGTGTGCTGTGTGCTGTGTGCTGTGCTGTGTGCTGTGTGCTGTGCTTTGTGCTGTGTGCTGTGTGCTGTGTGCTGTGCTGTGCTGTGTGCTGTGTGCTGTGCTGTGTGCTGTGCTGTGTGCTGTGCTGTGTGCTGTGTGCTGTGTGCTGTGTGCTGTGTGCTGTGCTTTGTGCTGTGCTGTGTGCTGTGTGCTGTGTGCTGTGCGCTGTGTGCTGTGTGCTGTGCTGTGTGCTGTGTGCTGTGTGCTGTGCTGTGTGCTGTGTGCTGTGTGCTGTGCTGTGTGCTGTGTGCTGTGCTGTGTGCTGTGCTGTGTGCTGTGTGCTGTGTGCTGTGAGCTGTGAGATGTGTGCTGTGTGCTGTGTGCTGTGCTGTGCTGTGTGCTGTGCTGTGTGCTGTGTGCTGTGTGCTGTGTGCTGTGCTGTGCTGTGTGCTGTGAGCTGTGTGCTGTGTGCTGTGCTGTGTGCTGTGTGCTGTGCGCTGTGTGCTGTGTGCTGTGCTGTGTGCTGTGTGCTGTGTGCTGTGCTGTGTGCTGTGTGCTGTGTGCTGTGCTGTGTGCTGTGTGCTGTGCTGTGTGCTGTGCTGTGTGCTGTGTGCTGTGTGCTGTGAGCTGTGAGATGTGTGCTGTGTGCTGTGTGCTGTGCTGTGCTGTGTGCTGTGAGCTGTGCTGTGTGCTGTGTGCTGTGTGCTGTGCTGTGCTGTGTGCTGTGAGCTGTGTGCTGTGTGCTGTGCTGTGTGCTGTGTGCTGTGTGCTGTGTGCTGTGTGCTGTGTGCTGTGTGCTGTGTGCTGTGTGCTGTGCTGTGTGCTGTGTGCTGTGCTGTGCGCTGTGTGCTGTGTGCTGTGCGCTGTGTGCTGTGCTTTGTGCTGTGCTGTGTGCTGTGTGCTGTGAGCTGTGTGCTCTGTGCTGTGTGCTGTGTGCTGTGTGCTGTGTGCTGTGTGCTGTGCTGTGTGCTGTGTGCTGTGTGCTGTGCTGTGTGCTGTGCTGTGTGCTGTGTGCTGTGAGCTGTGTGCTGTGCTGTGTGCTGTGTGCTGTGTGCTGTGCTGTGTGCTGTGTGCTGTGTGCTGTGTGCTGTGTGCTGTGTGCTGTGCTGTGTGCTGTGAGCTGTGTGCTGTGTGCTGTGCTGTGTGCTGTGTGCTGTGTGCTGTGTGCTGTGTGCTGTGTGCTGTGTGCTGTGTGCTGTGTGCTGTGTGCTGTGTGCTGTGTGCTGTGCTGTGTGCTGTGTGCTGTGCTGTGCGCTGTGTGCTGTGTGCTGTGCGCTGTGTGCTGTGCTTTGTGCTGTGCTGTGTGCTGTGTGCTGTGTGCTGTGAGCTGTGTGCTCTGTGCTGTGTGCTGTGTGCTGTGTGCTGTGTGCTGTGTGCTGTGCTGTGTGCTGTGTGCTGTGTGCTGTGCTGTGTGCTGTGCTGTGTGCTGTGTGCTGTGTGCTGTGTGCTGTGTGCTGTGCTGTGTGCTGTGTGCTGTGTGCTGTGTGCTGTGTGCTGTGTGCTGTGTGCTGTGTGCTGTGCTGTGTGCTGTGTGCTGTGTGCTGTGCTGTGTGCTGTGCTGTGTGCTGTGCTGTGTGCTGTGTGCTGTGTGCTGTGTGCTGTGTGCTGTGTGCTGTGCTGTGTGCTGTGAGCTGTGAGCTGTGTGCTGTGTGCTGTGTGCTGTGTGCTGTGTGCTGTGCTGTGTGCTGTGTGCTGTGTGCTGTGCTGTGTGCTGTGCTGTGTGCTGTGCTGTGTGCTGTGTGCTGTGTGCTGTGCTGTGCTGTGTGCTGTGCTGTGTGCTGTGAGCTGTGCTGTGTGCTGTGTGCTGTGTGCTGTGTGCTGTGCTGTGTGCTGTGAGCTGTGCTGTGTGCTGTGTGCTGTGTGCTGTGTGCTGTGCTGTGTGCTGTGTGCTGTGTGCTGTGAGCTGTGCTGTGCTGTGCTGTGTGCTGTGCTGTGAGCTGTGAGATGTGTGCTGTGTGCTGTGTGCTGTGTGCTGTGCTGTGTGCTGTGTGCTGTGCTGTGCTGTGTGCTGTGTGCTGTGCTGTGCTGTGCTGTGTGCTGTGTGCTGTGTGCTGTGCTGTGTGCTGTGAGCTGTGTGCTGTGTGCTGTGCTGTGTGCTGTGTGCTGTGTGCTGTGTGCTGTGTGCTGTGTGCTGTGTGCTGTGTGCTGTGTGCTGTGCTGTGTGCTGTGTGCTGTGCTGTGCGCTGTGTGCTGTGTGCTGTGCTGTGTGCTGTGCTGTGTGCTGTGCTGTGTGCTGTGTGCTGTGAGCTGTGTGCTGTGTGCTGTGTGCTGTGTGCTGTGTGCTGTGCTGTGTGCTGTGTGCTGTGTGCTGTGTGCTGTGTGCTGTGTGCTGTGTGCTGTGCTGTGTGCTGTGTGCTGTGTGCTGTGCTGTGTGCTGTGCTGTGTGCTGTGCTGTGTGCTGTGTGCTGTGTGCTGTGTGCTGTGTGCTGTGTGCTGTGCTGTGTGCTGTGTGCTGTGTGCTGTGAGCTGTGCTGTGCTGTGCTGTGTGCTGTGCTGTGAGCTGTGAGATGTGTGCTGTGTGCTGTGTGCTGTGTGCTGTGCTGTGTGCTGTGTGCTGTGCTGTGCTGTGTGCTGTGTGCTGTGCTGTGCTGTGTGCTGTGTGCTGTGTGCTGTGCTGTGTGCTGTGAGCTGTGTGCTGTGTGCTGTGCTGTGTGCTGTGTGCTGTGTGCTGTGTGCTGTGTGCTGTGTGCTGTGTGCTGTGTGCTGTGTGCTGTGCTGTGTGCTGTGTGCTGTGCTGTGCGCTGTGTGCTGTGTGCTGTGTGCTGTGCGCTGTGTGCTGTGCTTTGTGCTGTGTGCTGTGAGCTGTGTGCTCTGTGCTGTGTGCTGTGTGCTGTGTGCTGTGTGCTGTGTGCTGTGCTGTGTGCTGTGTGCTGTGTGCTGTGCTGTGTGCTGTGCTGTGTGCTGTGTGCTGTGAGCTGTGTGCTGTGCTGTGTGCTGTGTGCTGTGTGCTGTGTGCTGTGCTGTGTGCTGTGTGCTGTGTGCTGTGTGCTGTGTGCTGTGTGCTGTGTGCTGTGTGCTGTGCTGTGTGCTGTGTGCTGTGTGCTGTGCTGTGTGCTGTGCTGTGTGCTGTGCTGTGTGCTGTGTGCTGTGTGCTGTGTGCTGTGTGCTGTGTGCTGTGCTGTGTGCTGTGAGCTGTGAGCTGTGTGCTGTGTGCTGTGTGCTGTGTGCTGTGTGCTGTGCTGTGTGCTGTGTGCTGTGTGCTGTGCTGTGTGCTGTGCTGTGTGCTGTGTGCTGTGTGCTGTGCTGTGCTGTGTGCTGTGCTGTGTGCTGTGAGCTGTGCTGTGTGCTGTGTGCTGTGTGCTGTGTGCTGTGCTGTGTGCTGTGAGCTGTGCTGTGTGCTGTGTGCTGTGTGCTGTGTGCTGTGCTGTGTGCTGTGTGCTGTGTGCTGTGAGCTGTGCTGTGCTGTGCTGTGTGCTGTGCTGTGAGCTGTGAGATGTGTGCTGTGTGCTGTGTGCTGTGTGCTGTGCTGTGTGCTGTGTGCTGTGCTGTGCTGTGTGCTGTGTGCTGTGCTGTGCTGTGTGCTGTGTGCTGTGTGCTGTGTGCTGTGCTGTGTGCTGTGTGCTGTGTGCTGTGTGCTGTGTGCTGTGTGCTGTGCTGTGCTGTGTGCTGTGTGCTGTGCTGTGCTGTGTGCTGTGTGCTGTGTGCTGTGTGCTGTGCTGTGTGCTGTGTGCTGTGTGCTGTGTGCTGTGTGCTGTGTGCTGTGTGCTGTGTGCTGTGCTGTGTGCTGTGTGCTGTGTGCTGTGCTGTGTGCTGTGTGCTGTGTGCTGTGTGCTGTGTGCTGTGCTGTGCTGTGTGCTGTGTGCTGTGTGCTGTGTGCTGTGTGCTGTGTGCTGTGTGCTGTGTGCTGTGTGCTGTGTGCTGTGTGCTGTGCTGTGTGCTGTGTGCTGTGTGCTGTGCTGTGTGCTGTGTGCTGTGTGCTGTGTGCTGTGCTGTGCTGTGTGCTGTGTGCTGTGTGCTGTGTGCTGTGTGCTGTGCTGTGTGCTGTGTGCTGTGTGCTGTGTGCTGTGCTGTGTGCTGTGTGCTGTGCTGTGTGCTGTGTGCTGTGCTGTGCTGTGCTGTGTGCTGTGTGCTGTGTGCTGTGCTGTGTGCTGTGTGCTGTGTGCTGTGTGCTGTGCTGTGTGCTGTGTGCTGTGCTGTGCTGTGTGCTGTGCTGTGTGCTGTGTGCTGTGCTGTGTGCTGTGTGCTGTGCTGTGTGCTGTGTGCTGTGTGCTGTGTGCTGTGCTGTGTGCTGTGTGCTGTGCTGTGTGCTGTGTGCTGTGCTGTGCTGTGCTGTGTGCTGTGTGCTGTGTGCTGTGCTGTGTGCTGTGTGCTGTGTGCTGTGAGCTGTGCTGTGCTGTGCTGTGTGCTGTGCTGTGAGCTGTGAGATGTGTGCTGTGTGCTGTGTGCTGTGTGCTGTGTGCTGTGTGCTGTGTGCTGTGTGCTGTGCGCTGTGTGCTGTGTGCTGTGTGCTGTGTGCTGTGCTGTGTGCTGTGTGCTGTGTGCTGTGTGCTCTGTGCTGTGCTGTGTGCTGTGTGCTGTGTGCTGTGTGCTGTGCTGTGTGCTGTGTGCTGTGTGCTGTGTGCTGTGCTTTGTGCTGTGCTGTGTGCTGTGTGCTGTGTGCTGTGTGCTGTGTGCTGTGTGCTGTGTGCTGTGCTGTGTGCTGTGTGCTGTGTGCTGTGCTGTGTGCTGTGCTGTGTGCTGTGAGCTGTGTGCTGTGCGCTGTGAGCTGTGCTGTGTGCTGTGTGCTGTGTGCTGTGTGCTGTGTGCTGTGCTGTGAGCTGTGTGCTGTGTGCTGTGTGCTGTGTGCTGTGTGCTGTGTGCTGTGCTGTGTGCTGTGTGCTGTGCTGTGTGCTGTGTGCTGTGCTGTGTGCTGTGTGCTGTGAGCTGTGAGATGTGTGCTGTGTGCTGTGTGCTGTGCTGTGTGCTGTGTGCTGTGTGCTGTGTGCTGTGTGCTGTGCTGTGTGCTGTGCTGTGTGCTGTGCTGTGTGCTGTGTGCTGTGTGCTGTGTGCTGTGCTGTGTGCTGTGTACTGTGTGCTGTGTGCTGTGTGCTGTGCTGTGAGCTGTGAGATGTGTGCTGTGTGCTGTGTGCTGTGCTGTGTGCTGTGTGCTGTGTGCTGTGTGCTGTGTGCTGTGTGCTGTGCTGTGTGCTGTGTGCTGTGTGCTGTGTGCTGTGTGCTGTGTGCTGTGCTGTGTGCTGTGTGCTGTGTGCTGTGTGCTGTGTGCTGTGCTGTGTGCTGTGCTGTGTGCTGTGTGCTGTGTGGTGTGCTGTGCTGTGCTGTGTGCTGTGTGCTGTGTGCTGTGCTGTGTGCTGTGCTGTGCTGTGTGCTGTGCTGTGCTGTGTGCTGTGTGCTGTGTGCTGTGCTGTGCTGTGTGCTGTGTGCTGTATGCTGTGTGCTGTGTGCTGTGCTGTGTGCTGTGTGCTGTGTGCTGTGTGCTGTGTGCTGTGCTGTGTGCTGTGTGCTGTGTGCTGTATGCTGTGTGCTGTGCTGTGTGCTGTGTGCTGTGCTGTGTGCTGTGTGCTGTGTGCTGTGTGCTGTGTGCTGTGTGCTGTGTGCTGTGCTGTGAGCTGTGAGATGTGTGCTGTGTGCTGTGTGCTGTGCTGTGTGCTGTGTGCTGTGTGCTGTGTGCTGTGTGCTGTGTGCTGTGTGCTGTGTGCTGTGCTGTGTGCTGTGTGCTGTGTGCTGTGCTGTGTGCTGTGTGCTGTGTGCTGTGTGCTGTGTGCTGTGCTGTGTGCTGTGTGCTGTGTGCTGTGCTGTGTGCTGTGTGCTGTGCTGTGCGCTGTGTGCTGTGTGCTGTGCGCTGTGCTGTGTGCTGTGCTGTGTGCTGTGTGCTGTGTGCTGTGCTGTGCTGTGTGCTGTGTGCTGTGTGCTGTGCTGTGTGCTGTGTGCTGTGCTGTGCTGTGTGCTGTGTGCTGTGTGCTGTGTGCTGTGCTGTGTGCTGTGTGCTGTGTGCTGTGTGCTGTGTGCTGTGCTGTGTGCTGTGCTGTGTGCTGTGTGCTGTGTGGTGTGCTGTGCTGTGCTGTGTGCTGTGTGCTGTGTGCTGTGCTGTGTGCTGTGCTGTGCTGTGTGCTGTGAGCTGTGTGCTGTGTGCTGTGCTGTGCTGTGTGCTGTGCTGTGTGCTGTGTGCTGTGTGCTGTGTGCTGTGCTGTGCTGTGTGCTGTGCTGTGTGCTGTGTGCTGTGTGCTGTGCTGTGTGCTGTGTGCTGTGTGCTGTGTGCTGTGTGCTGTGTGCTGTGTGCTGTGTGCTGTGCTGTGTGCTGTGCTGTGTGCTGTGTGCTGTGTGCTGTGTGCTGTGCTGTGTGCTGTGTGCTGTGTGCTGTGTGCTGTGTGCTGTGTGCTGTGCTGTGTGCTGTGCTGTGTGCTGTGTGCTGTGTGCTGTGCTGTGTGCTGTGTGCTGTGCTGTGTGCTGTGTGCTGTGCTGTGTGCTGTGTGCTGTGCTGTGTGCTGTGCGCTGTGAGCTGTGCTGTGTGCTGTGTGCTGTGTGCTGTGTGCTGTGTGCTGTGCTGTGAGCTGTGTGCTGTGTGCTGTGTGCTGTGTGCTGTGTGCTGTGCTGTGTGCTGTGTGCTGTGCTGTGTGCTGTGTGCTGTGCTGTGTGCTGTGTGCTGTGAGCTGTGAGATGTGTGCTGTGTGCTGTGTGCTGTGTGCTGTGCTGTGTGCTGTGTGCTGTGTGCTGTGTGCTGTGCTGTGTGCTGTGTGCTGTGTGCTGTGTGCTGTGCTGTGTGCTGTGTACTGTGTGCTGTGTGCTGTGTGCTGTGCTGTGTGCTGTGTGCTGTGTGCTGTGCTGTGAGCTGTGAGATGTGTGCTGTGTGCTGTGTGCTGTGCTGTGTGCTGTGTGCTGTGTGCTGTGTGCTGTGCTGTGTGCTGTGTGCTGTGTGCTGTGTGCTGTGTGCTGTGTGCTGTGCTGTGTGCTGTGTGCTGTGTGCTGTGTGCTGTGTGCTGTGCTGTGTGCTGTGCTGTGTGCTGTGTGCTGTGTGGTGTGCTGTGCTGTGCTGTGTGCTGTGTGCTGTGTGCTGTGCTGTGTGCTGTGCTGTGCTGTGTGCTGTGCTGTGCTGTGTGCTGTGTGCTGTGCTGTGCTGTGTGCTGTGCTGTGTGCTGTGTGCTGTGTGCTGTGTGCTGTGCTGTGCTGTGTGCTGTGTGCTGTATGCTGTGTGCTGTGTGCTGTGCTGTGTGCTGTGTGCTGTGTGCTGTGTGCTGTGTGCTGTGCTGTGTGCTGTATGCTGTGTGCTGTGCTGTGTGCTGTGTGCTGTGCTGTGTGCTGTGTGCTGTGTGCTGTGTGCTGTGTGCTGTGCTGTGTGCTGTGTGCTGTGTGCTGTGCTGTGAGCTGTGAGATGTGTGCTGTGTGCTGTGTGCTGTGCTGTGTGCTGTGTGCTGTGTGCTGTGTGCTGTGTGCTGTGTGCTGTGTGCTGTGTGCTGTGCTGTGTGCTGTGTGCTGTGTGCTGTGTGCTGTGTGCTGTGCTGTGTGCTGTGTGCTGTGTGCTGTGTGCTGTGTGCTGTGCTGTGTGCTGTGTGCTGTGTGCTGTGCTGTGTGCTGTGTGCTGTGCTGTGCGCTGTGTGCTGTGTGCTGTGCGCTGTGCTGTGTGCTGTGCTGTGTGCTGTGTGCTGTGTGCTGTGCTGTGCTGTGTGCTGTGTGCTGTGTGCTGTGTGCTGTGTGCTGTGCTGTGCTGTGTGCTGTGTGCTGTGTGCTGTGTGCTGTGTGCTGTGCTGTGTGCTGTGTGCTGTGTGCTGTGTGCTGTGTGCTGTGCTGTGTGCTGTGCTGTGTGCTGTGTGCTGTGTGGTGTGCTGTGCTGTGCTGTGTGCTGTGTGCTGTGTGCTGTGCTGTGTGCTGTGCTGTGCTGTGTGCTGTGAGCTGTGTGCTGTGTGCTGTGCTGTGCTGTGTGCTGTGCTGTGTGCTGTGTGCTGTGTGCTGTGTGCTGTGCTGTGCTGTGTGCTGTGCTGTGTGCTGTGTGCTGTGTGCTGTGTGCTGTGTGCTGTGTGCTGTGCTGTGTGCTGTGTGCTGTGTGCTGTGTGCTGTGTGCTGTGTGCTGTGTGCTGTGTGCTGTGCTGTGTGCTGTGCTGTGTGCTGTGTGCTGTGTGCTGTGTGCTGTGCTGTGTGCTGTGTGCTGTGTGCTGTGTGCTGTGTGCTGTGTGCTGTGCTGTGTGCTGTGCTGTGTGCTGTGTGCTGTGTGCTGTGCTGTGTGCTGTGTGCTGTGCTGTGTGCTGTGTGCTGTGCTGTGTGCTGTGTGCTGTGCTGTGCTGTGTGCTGTGTGCTGTGTGCTGTGTGCTGTGTGCTGTGCTGTGTGCTGTGTGCTGTGTCCTGTGTGCTGTGTGCTGTGTGCTGTGCTGTGCTGTGTGCTGTGTGCTGTGTGCTGTGTGCTGTGTGCTGTGTGCTGTGTGCTGTGTGCTGTGTGCTGTGCTGTGTGCTGTGCTGTGTGCTGTGTGCTGTGTGCTGTGTGCTGTGTGCTGTGCTGTGTGCTGTGCTGTGTGCTGTGTGCTGTGTGCTGTGCTGTGTGCTGTGTGCTGTGTGCTGTGTGCTGTGTGCTGTGTGCTGTGCTGTGCTGTGTGCTGTGTGCTGTGCTGTGTGCTGTGTGCTGTGCTGTGCTGTGTGCTGTGCTGTGTGCTGTGAGCTGTGCTGTGTGCTGTGTGCTGTGTGCTGTGCTGTGCTGTGTGCTGTGAGCTGTGTGCTGTGTGCTGTGCTGTGTGCTGTGTGCTGTGTGCTGTGTGCTGTGTGCTGTGTGCTGTGTGCTGTGCTGTGTGCTGTGTGCTGTGTGCTGTGCTGTGTGCTGTGCTGTGTGCTGTGTGCTGTGAGCTGTGTGCTGTGCTGTGTGCTGTGTGCTGTGTGCTGTGTGCTGTGCTGTGTGCTGTGTGCTGTGTGCTGTGTGCTGTGCTGTGTGCTGTGTGCTGTGTGCTGTGCTGTGTGCTGTGAGCTGTGTGCTGTGAGCTGTGTGCTGTGTGCTGTGTGCTGTGTGCTGTGTGCTGTGTGCTGTGCTGTGTGCTGTGCTGTGCGCTGTGTGCTGTGTGCTGTGTGCTGTGTGCTGTGTGCTGTGTGCTGTGTGCTGTGCTGTGTGCTGTGTGCTGTGTGCTGTGCTGTGAGCTGTGAGATGTGTGCTGTGTGCTGTGTGCTGTGCTGTGTGCTGTGTGCTGTGTGCTGTGTGCTGTGTGCTGTGTGCTGTGTGCTGTGCTGTGTGCTGTGTGCTGTGTGCTGTGTGCTGTGTGCTGTGTGCTGTGCTGTGTGCTGTGTGCTGTGTGCTGTGTGCTGTGTGCTGTGCTGTGTGCTGTGTGCTGTGTGCTGTGCTGTGTGCTGTGTGCTGTGCTGTGCGCTGTGTGCTGTGTGCTGTGCGCTGTGCTGTGTGCTGTGCTGTGTGCTGTGTGCTGTGTGCTGTGCTGTGCTGTGTGCTGTGTGCTGTGTGCTGTGTGCTGTGTGCTGTGCTGTGCTGTGTGCTGTGTGCTGTGTGCTGTGTGCTGTGTGCTGTGCTGTGTGCTGTGTGCTGTGTGCTGTGTGCTGTGTGCTGTGCTGTGTGCTGTGCGCTGTGTGGTGTGCTGTGCTGTGCTGTGTGCTGTGTGCTGTGTGCTGTGCTGTGTGCTGTGCTGTGCTGTGTGCTGTGAGCTGTGTGCTGTGTGCTGTGCTGTGCTGTGTGCTGTGCTGTGTGCTGTGTGCTGTGTGCTGTGTGCTGTGCTGTGCTGTGTGCTGTGCTGTGTGCTGTGTGCTGTGTGCTGTGCTGTGTGCTGTGTGCTGTGTGCTGTGTGCTGTGTGCTGTGTGCTGTGTGCTGTGCTGTGTGCTGTGCTGTGTGCTGTGTGCTGTGTGCTGTGTGCTGTGCTGTGTGCTGTGTGCTGTGTGCTGTGTGCTGTGTGCTGTGTGCTGTGCTGTGTGCTGTGCTGTGTGCTGTGTGCTGTGTGCTGTGCTGTGTGCTGTGTGCTGTGCTGTGTGCTGTGTGCTGTGCTGTGCTGTGTGCTGTGTGCTGTGTGCTGTGTGCTGTGTGCTGTGCTGTGTGCTGTGTGCTGTGTCCTGTGTGCTGTGTGCTGTGTGCTGTGCTGTGCTGTGTGCTGTGTGCTGTGTGCTGTGTGCTGTGTGCTGTGTGCTGTGTGCTGTGTGCTGTGTGCTGTGTGCTGTGCTGTGTGCTGTGCTGTGTGCTGTGTGCTGTGTGCTGTGTGCTGTGTGCTGTGCTGTGTGCTGTGCTGTGTGCTGTGTGCTGTGTGCTGTGCTGTGTGCTGTGTGCTGTGTGCTGTGTGCTGTGTGCTGTGTGCTGTGCTGTGCTGTGTGCTGTGTGCTGTGCTGTGTGCTGTGTGCTGTGCTGTGTGCTGTGTGCTGTGCTGTGCTGTGTGCTGTGCTGTGTGCTGTGAGCTGTGCTGTGTGCTGTGTGCTGTGTGCTGTGCTGTGCTGTGTGCTGTGAGCTGTGTGCTGTGTGCTGTGCTGTGTGCTGTGTGCTGTGTGCTGTGTGCTGTGTGCTGTGTGCTGTGTGCTGTGTGCTGTGTGCTGTGCTGTGTGCTGTGTGCTGTGCTGTGCGCTGTGTGCTGTGTGCTGTGCGCTGTGTGCTGTGCTTTGTGCTGTGCTGTGTGCTGTGTGCTGTGTGCTGTGTGCTGTGAGCTGTGTGCTCTGTGCTGTGTGCTGTGTGCTGTGTGCTGTGTGCTGTGTGCTGTGCTGTGTGCTGTGCTGTGTGCTGTGTGCTGTGAGCTGTGTGCTGTGCTGTGTGCTGTGTGCTGTGTGCTGTGTGCTGTGCTGTGTGCTGTGTGCTGTGTGCTGTGTGCTGTGTGCTGTGTGCTGTGTGCTGTGTGCTGTGTGCTGTGCTGTGTGCTGTGTGCTGTGTGCTGTGCTGTGTGCTGTGAGCTGTGTGCTGTGAGCTGTGTGCTGTGTGCTGTGCTGTGTGCTGTGTGCTGTGTGCTGTGCTGTGTGCTGTGCTGTGCGCTGTGTGCTGTGTGCTGTGTGCTGTGTGCTGTGTGCTGTGTGCTGTGTGCTGTGTGCTGTGTGCTGTGCTGTGTGCTGTGCTGTGCGCTGTGTGCTGTGTGCTGTGCGCTGTGTGCTGTGCTTTGTGCTGTGCTGTGTGCTGTGTGCTGTGTGCTGTGTGCTGTGAGCTGTGTGCTCTGTGCTGTGTGCTGTGTGCTGTGTGCTGTGCTGTGTGCTGTGTGCTGTGTGCTGTGCTGTGTGCTGTGCTGTGTGCTGTGTGCTGTGAGCTGTGTGCTGTGCTGTGCTGTGTGCTGTGCTGTGTGCTGTGTGCTGTGTGCTGTGTGCTGTGCTGTGCTGTGTGCTGTGCTGTGTGCTGTGTGCTGTGTGCTGTGTGCTGTGTGCTGTGTGCTGTGTGCTGTGTGCTGTGTGCTGTGCTGTGTGCTGTGTGCTGTGTGCTGTGAGCTGTGCTGTGCTGTGCTGTGTGCTG
The DNA here is from genome assembly GCF_951394365.1 of Tetrao urogallus. Taxonomy (NCBI): domain Eukaryota; kingdom Metazoa; phylum Chordata; class Aves; order Galliformes; family Phasianidae; genus Tetrao; species Tetrao urogallus. The sequence goes on along the minus strand of NC_136813.1, from coordinate 543,888 downwards.
TGCTGTGAGCTGTGAGATGTGTGCTGTGTGCTGTGTGCTGTGCTGTGTGCTGTGTGCTGTGTGCTGTGTGCTGTGTGCTGTGCGCTGTGTGCTGTGTGCTGTGTGCTGTGTGCTGTGCTGTGTGCTGTGTGCTGTGTGCTGTGTGCTGTGTGCTGTGCTGTGTGCTGTGTGCTGTGTGCTGTGTGCTGTGTGCTGTGCTGTGTGCTGTGTGCTGTGTGCTGTGTGCTGTGCTTTGTGCTGTGCTGTGTGCTGTGTGCTGTGTGCTGTGTGCTGTGTGCTGTGTGCTGTGTGCTGTGTGCTGTGCTGTGTGCTGTGTGCTGTGTGCTGTGCTGTGTGCTGTGAGCTGTGTGCTGTGCGCTGTGAGCTGTGCTGTGTGCTGTGTGCTGTGTGCTGTGTGCTGTGTGCTGTGTGCTGTGAGCTGTGTGCTGTGTGCTGTGTGCTGTGTGCTGTGTGCTGTGCTGTGTGCTGTGTGCTGTGTGCTGTGTGCTGTGCTGTGTGCTGTGTGCTGTGTGCTGTGTGCTGTGTGCTGTGTGCTGTGTGCTGTGTGCTGTGTGCTGTGTGCTGTGTGCTGTGTGCTGTGCTGTGTGCTGTGTGCTGTGTGCTGTGCTGTGTGCTGTGAGCTGTGTGCTGTGAGCTGTGTGCTGTGTGCTGTGTGCTGTGTGCTGTGTGCTGTGTGCTGTGCTGTGTGCTGTGCTGTGCGCTGTGTGCTGTGTGCTGTGTGCTGTGTGCTGTGTGCTGTGTGCTGTGTGCTGTGTGCTGTGTGCTGTGTGCTGTGCTGTGTGCTGTGCTGTGCGCTGTGTGCTGTGTGCTGTGCGCTGTGTGCTGTGCTTTGTGCTGTGCTGTGTGCTGTGTGCTGTGTGCTGTGTGCTGTGAGCTGTGTGCTCTGTGCTGTGTGCTGTGTGCTGTGTGCTGTGCTGTGTGCTGTGTGCTGTGTGCTGTGCTGTGTGCTGTGCTGTGTGCTGTGTGCTGTGTGCTGTGTGCTGTGTGCTGTGTGCTGTGTGCTGTGCTGTGCTGTGTGCTGTGCTGTGTGCTGTGTGCTGTGTGCTGTGTGCTGTGTGCTGTGTGCTGTGTGCTGTGTGCTGTGCTGTGTGCTGTGTGCTGTGTGCTGTGAGCTGTGCTGTGCTGTGCTGTGTGCTGTGCTGTGAGCTGTGAGATGTGTGCTGTGTGCTGTGTGCTGTGCTGTGTGCTGTGTGCTGTGTGCTGTGTGCTGTGTGCTGTGCGCTGTGTGCTGTGTGCTGTGTGCTGTGTGCTGTGCTGTGTGCTGTGTGCTGTGTGCTGTGTGCTGTGTGCTGTGCTGTGTGCTGTGTGCTGTGTGCTGTGTGCTGTGTGCTGTGCTGTGTGCTGTGCTGTGTGCTGTGTGCTGTGAGCTGTGTGCTGTGCTGTGTGCTGTGTGCTGTGTGCTGTGTGCTGTGCTGTGTGCTGTGTGCTGTGTGCTGTGTGCTGTGTGCTGTGTGCTGTGTGCTGTGTGCTGTGTGCTGTGTGCTGTGCTGTGTGCTGTGTGCTGTGTGCTGTGCTGTGTGCTGTGAGCTGTGTGCTGTGAGCTGTGTGCTGTGTGCTGTGTGCTGTGTGCTGTGTGCTGTGTGCTGTGCTGTGTGCTGTGCTGTGCGCTGTGTGCTGTGTGCTGTGTGCTGTGTGCTGTGTGCTGTGTGCTGTGTGCTGTGCTGTGTGCTGTGTGCTGTGTGCTGTGCTGTGAGCTGTGAGATGTGTGCTGTGTGCTGTGTGCTGTGCTGTGTGCTGTGTGCTGTGTGCTGTGTGCTGTGTGCTGTGTGCTGTGTGCTGTGCTGTGTGCTGTGTGCTGTGTGCTGTGTGCTGTGTGCTGTGTGCTGTGCTGTGTGCTGTGTGCTGTGTGCTGTGTGCTGTGTGCTGTGTGCTGTGCTGTGTGCTGTGTGCTGTGTGCTGTGCTGTGTGCTGTGTGCTGTGCTGTGCGCTGTGTGCTGTGTGCTGTGCGCTGTGCTGTGTGCTGTGCTGTGTGCTGTGTGCTGTGTGCTGTGCTGTGCTGTGTGCTGTGTGCTGTGTGCTGTGTGCTGTGTGCTGTGCTGTGCTGTGTGCTGTGTGCTGTGTGCTGTGTGCTGTGTGCTGTGCTGTGTGCTGTGTGCTGTGTGCTGTGTGCTGTGTGCTGTGCTGTGTGCTGTGCGCTGTGTGGTGTGCTGTGCTGTGCTGTGTGCTGTGTGCTGTGTGCTGTGCTGTGTGCTGTGCTGTGCTGTGTGCTGTGAGCTGTGTGCTGTGTGCTGTGCTGTGCTGTGTGCTGTGCTGTGTGCTGTGTGCTGTGTGCTGTGTGCTGTGCTGTGCTGTGTGCTGTGCTGTGCTGTGTGCTGTGCTGTGCTGTGTGCTGTGCTGTGCTGTGTGCTGTGTGCTGTGTGCTGTGTGCTGTGTGCTGTGCTGTGTGCTGTGTGCTGTGTGCTGTGCTGTGTGCTGTGTGCTGTGTGCTGTGTGCTGTGTGCTGTGTGCTGTGTGCTGTGCTGTGTGCTGTGCTGTGTGCTGTGTGCTGTGTGCTGTGTGCTGTGCTGTGTGCTGTGTGCTGTGTGCTGTGTGCTGTGTGCTGTGTGCTGTGCTGTGTGCTGTGCTGTGTGCTGTGTGCTGTGTGCTGTGTGCTGTGTGCTGTGTGCTGTGTGCTGTGCTGTGTGCTGTGCTGTGTGCTGTGTGCTGTGTGCTGTGTGCTGTGCTGTGTGCTGTGTGCTGTGCTGTGTGCTGTGTGCTGTGCTGTGTGCTGTGTGCTGTGCTGTGCTGTGTGCTGTGTGCTGTGTGCTGTGTGCTGTGTGCTGTGCTGTGTGCTGTGTGCTGTGTCCTGTGTGCTGTGTGCTGTGTGCTGTGCTGTGCTGTGTGCTGTGTGCTGTGTGCTGTGTGCTGTGTGCTGTGTGCTGTGTGCTGTGTGCTGTGTGCTGTGCTGTGTGCTGTGCTGTGTGCTGTGTGCTGTGTGCTGTGTGCTGTGTGCTGTGCTGTGTGCTGTGCTGTGTGCTGTGTGCTGTGTGCTGTGCTGTGTGCTGTGTGCTGTGTGCTGTGTGCTGTGTGCTGTGTGCTGTGCTGTGCTGTGTGCTGTGTGCTGTGCTGTGTGCTGTGTGCTGTGCTGTGTGCTGTGTGCTGTGCTGTGCTGTGTGCTGTGCTGTGTGCTGTGAGCTGTGCTGTGTGCTGTGTGCTGTGTGCTGTGCTGTGCTGTGTGCTGTGAGCTGTGTGCTGTGTGCTGTGCTGTGTGCTGTGTGCTGTGTGCTGTGTGCTGTGTGCTGTGTGCTGTGTGCTGTGTGCTGTGTGCTGTGCTGTGTGCTGTGTGCTGTGCTGTGCGCTGTGTGCTGTGTGCTGTGCGCTGTGTGCTGTGCTTTGTGCTGTGCTGTGTGCTGTGTGCTGTGTGCTGTGTGCTGTGAGCTGTGTGCTCTGTGCTGTGTGCTGTGTGCTGTGTGCTGTGTGCTGTGTGCTGTGCTGTGTGCTGTGCTGTGTGCTGTGTGCTGTGAGCTGTGTGCTGTGCTGTGTGCTGTGTGCTGTGTGCTGTGTGCTGTGCTGTGTGCTGTGTGCTGTGTGCTGTGTGCTGTGTGCTGTGTGCTGTGTGCTGTGTGCTGTGTGCTGTGTGCTGTGCTGTGTGCTGTGTGCTGTGCTGTGTGCTGTGAGCTGTGTGCTGTGAGCTGTGTGCTGTGTGCTGTGTGCTGTGTGCTGTGTGCTGTGTGCTGTGCTGTGTGCTGTGCTGTGCGCTGTGTGCTGTGTGCTGTGTGCTGTGTGCTGTGTGCTGTGTGCTGTGTGCTGTGTGCTGTGCGCTGTGTGCTGTGTGCTGTGTGCTGTGTGCTGTGTGCTGTGTGCTGTGCTGTGTGCTGTGTGCTGTGTGCTGTGCTGTGTGCTGTGCTGTGTGCTGTGTGCTGTGAGCTGTGTGCTGTGCTGTGCTGTGTGCTGTGCTGTGTGCTGTGTGCTGTGTGCTGTGTGCTGTGCTGTGCTGTGTGCTGTGCTGTGTGCTGTGTGCTGTGTGCTGTGTGCTGTGTGCTGTGTGCTGTGTGCTGTGTGCTGTGTGCTGTGTGCTGTGCTGTGTGCTGTGTGCTGTGTGCTGTGAGCTGTGCTGTGCTGTGCTGTGTGCTGTGCTGTGAGCTGTGAGATGTGTGCTGTGTGCTGTGTGCTGTGCTGTGTGCTGTGTGCTGTGTGCTGTGTGCTGTGTGCTGTGCGCTGTGTGCTGTGTGCTGTGTGCTGTGTGCTGTGCTGTGTGCTGTGTGCTGTGTGCTGTGTGCTGTGTGCTGTGCTGTGTGCTGTGTGCTGTGTGCTGTGTGCTGTGTGCTGTGCTGTGTGCTGTGTGCTGTGTGCTGTGTGCTGTGCTTTGTGCTGTGCTGTGTGCTGTGTGCTGTGTGCTGTGTGCTGTGTGCTGTGTGCTGTGTGCTGTGTGCTGTGCTGTGTGCTGTGTGCTGTGTGCTGTGCTGTGTGCTGTGAGCTGTGTGCTGTGCGCTGTGAGCTGTGCTGTGTGCTGTGTGCTGTGTGCTGTGTGCTGTGTGCTGTGTGCTGTGAGCTGTGTGCTGTGTGCTGTGTGCTGTGTGCTGTGTGCTGTGTGCTGTGTGCTGTGCTGTGTGCTGTGTGCTGTGCTGTGTGCTGTGTGCTGTGTGCTGTGAGCTGTGAGATGTGTGCTGTGTGCTGTGTGCTGTGTGCTGTGCTGTGTGCTGTGCTGTGTGCTGTGCTGTGTGCTGTGTGCTGTGTGCTGTGTGCTGTGCTGTGTGCTGTGTGCTGTGTGCTGTGCTGTGAGCTGTGAGATGTGTGCTGTGTGCTGTGTGCTGTGCTGTGTGCTGTGTGCTGTGTGCTGTGTGCTGTGTGCTGTGTGCTGTGTGCTGTGCTGTGTGCTGTGTGCTGTGTGCTGTGTGCTGTGTGCTGTGCTGTGTGCTGTGCTGTGTGCTGTGTGCTGTGTGGTGTGCTGTGCTGTGCTGTGTGCTGTGTGCTGTGTGCTGTGCTGTGTGCTGTGCTGTGCTGTGTGCTGTGAGCTGTGTGCTGTGTGCTGTGCTGTGCTGTGTGCTGTGCTGTGTGCTGTGTGCTGTGTGCTGTGTGCTGTGCTGTGCTGTGTGCTGTGTGCTGTATGCTGTGTGCTGTGTGCTGTGCTGTGTGCTGTGTGCTGTGTGCTGTGTGCTGTGTGCTGTGTGCTGTATGCTGTGTGCTGTGCTGTGTGCTGTGCTGTGTGCTGTGTGCTGTGTGCTGTGTGCTGTGTGCTGTGCTGTGTGCTGTGTGCTGTGCTGTGTGCTGTGTGCTGTGCTGTGAGCTGTGAGATGTGTGCTGTGTGCTGTGTGCTGTGCTGTGTGCTGTGTGCTGTGTGCTGTGTGCTGTGTGCTGTGCTGTGTGCTGTGTGCTGTGTGCTGTGCTGTGTGCTGTGTGCTGTGTGCTGTGTGCTGTGTGCTGTGTGCTGTGCTGTGTGCTGTGTGCTGTGTGCTGTGTGCTGTGTGCTGTGCTGTGTGCTGTGTGCTGTGTGCTGTGCTGTGTGCTGTGTGCTGTGCTGTGCGCTGTGTGCTGTGTGCTGTGCTGTGCTGTGTGCTGTGCTGTGTGCTGTGTGCTGTGTGCTGTGCTGTGCTGTGTGCTGTGTGCTGTGTGCTGTGCTGTGTGCTGTGCTGTGTGCTGTGCTGTGTGCTGTGTGCTGTGTGCTGTGTGCTGTGTGCTGTGCTGTGTGCTGTGTGCTGTGTGCTGTGCTGTGTGCTGTGCTGTGTGCTGTGTGCTGTGTGGTGTGCTGTGCTGTGCTGTGTGCTGTGTGCTGTGTGCTGTGCTGTGTGCTGTGCTGTGCTGTGTGCTGTGAGCTGTGTGCTCTGTGCTGTGCTGTGCTGTGTGCTGTGCTGTGTGCTGTGTGCTGTGTGCTGTGCTGTGTGCTGTGCTGTGCTGTGTGCTGTGAGCTGTGTGCTCTGTGCTGTGCTGTGTGCTGTGTGCTGTGTGCTGTGTGCTGTGTGCTGTGCTGTGTGCTGTGCTGTGCTGTGTGCTGTGTGCTGTATGCTGTGCTGTGCTGTGTGCTGTGTGCTGTGCTGTGTGCTGTGTGCTGTGCGCTGTGTGCTGTGTGCTGTGTGCTGTGTGCTGTGTGCTGTGTGCTGTGTGCTGTGTGCTGTGCTGTGTGCTGTGCTGTGTGCTGTGTGCTGTGCTGTGTGCTGTGTGCTGTGCTGTGTGCTGCATCCTCCCCAACCCGCTGCTGAGCAGGGGAAGTTGCTGAGAGCTGCTGAGCGTCTCGGGGTTATTTTCGGGGAAGGTCTCCGGTGTGGGAAGCTGAGGCTGAGAACAGCCATTGCGCCGTGTGGCCGTCGTGCATCATCACGAGAGCTCCTGCGATGGGTGGGAAACTTCACTCCTTCCAGTTCCCCGGAAGGGCTGGGAGTTATTGGGAAACGCTTGAAGGATGGAGGTCACCGGCAGCGTGGCTTTGCGGTGTCAGGAGCAATCCTTCCTGCAGCTGCAGTGTGGGCTGCTGGGGGTCACCATCCCTGGGGGCGTTCAGCGCCGTGGCACTGAGGGCTGTGGGCAGTGCGGTGGGCTCAGGGATCTTGCAGGGCTTTGCCAGCCTTCATGGCTGTGATCCTATGAGGGGAAGGTCCTGTTTGGGGATCTTGCGATGAGGTCAAGCGGCTGGACAGCAGGGAAACCAGCTGGTGCCGTCGTTTTGGGTTTCAGCAGAGCTTTCGGTGCTGTTTCTCACAGCCATCCTTCAGGACAAAAGGCACAGCACAGCCGTCGTGCCACGGGTTGGAGCCGAGGGAGCAGCATTGGGGCCAGGAGGGTCAGCTGGGGTTGGGGTGGCGGGCAGAGCCCTGAGCTCAGGGGGTGCAGGACAGCACTCTGCTATAGGGCCAGGCTCTGGGGGGGCTGCGTGGGGCCGGGGTTGGGCTCAGCGACCCCCGTGGGTCTGTGCCAGCTCGGGATTTCCTACAACCCTGTGATAACCCTGGCAATCTGATCAGCTGTGCTGTCTGCCTCCGGGCCGCCTCTGCTGCTGCGTGGCCGAGCTGCGGTGCTGCAGGAGGGCTCTGCTGTGGGAGGGCATCCGCTCCCAGGCCGTGGCTTTCAGCAGAGCGTGTGTGTGTGACAGGAATTGGTCTTGCAAAAGCCTGACGTTCACTGGGGCCGGGGTTGCAACAGCCCTGCTGCGAGGGCAGGAAGGTGCTGGGGAACTCGCGATGGGGAAGTGCAGATGGTTTCCACTTGCAAGGTGGCAAATGGGGAGAAAAGGGAAAACAAAGCCTTGTGGATGTGGGGGGAAGGGAAAGGGGGTTTGGGGCAGGAGGGGAGGGGGAAACAGCGGTGAGAAGGCAGGGGGAATGGAGCTGGAGAGCCCCGGCTGCGTGCCGAGCACTGCGCGTGGGGCATGGCGTGGGGCACAGCCCTGCACCCAGCCTCCCAGCCCACTGCAGGGCACAGCACAGCACGGCTGCTGGTTTCACTTCTCATTCGCAAACATCTCCGTGCAGCTGCTGTCACTGCAGCCAAGCTGCACTGCTCACCCCATAGCTGTGGGGCTGCGGCCCCTGGGAAGCTGCTCCTGCTCCTTCCTGAGGGCTCGAGCCCTTTGCTGTCAGGATGCTGTAGCTGAGCTCAGCTCCATTCACGGTTATCAGCAGTGCAAGCACCGAGCCTGGCTCTGGGGTGGGTGCACCAGCAGTGTGTGCCGGGGGTCCCCCCCCCATTGCTCTGCAGATACTGCAGCACTCAGCACAGGGAGGCCAGCAGAGCAACACGTAGCTCCGAAAAGCCCGAGGCAGAGCAGCGGGGCTGAGCTGTGGCGTGGCCCCATTGCAGCTCTGTGGGGACTCTGAGCCCACATGGGGGTCCCACGGCGCCGCGGGGGAGGGTTGGGGTTTGGCACAGCCCCACGCAGCGCCGTGCAGCTGCAGCTCTGCTTCCTTCTCCCCCGGCTTCTGCTACTGACTCAGCTCCATGTGCACGGGGAAACGTGCTGCAGCACAAAGCCAACACACTGCGTGGTCAAATATAACGTGCTGCGGTCGGACCCACATCCGAACACTGCACTGTGGGGTGGTGTGAGAGCAGAGGGACGGGGCCTGGAGCCCCACTGCAGCCCCGGGGCTGCTTTCCCTGCAGCAAAACCTGGGCGAACCTTTGGGCTGAGGATGGGTGGTAGATGCAAATGGCTCACGAGGTGCTGCAACCCCATCGGGCTGTGCCTCAAGCACTGCAAGCAGCAGCAAGGCTGCACAGCTGGAGGGGGTGAGCCAGCAGCGTGCAGTGCTGCGATGCAGTGCAGCAAAGCGGTGTGGTGCTGCACGGTGCGGTGCTGCGTGCTGCCATGCAGTGGTGCAGGGTAAGGCTGCGTGGTGCCGTGCAGAACGGTGCAGCGCAGCACAGCGCCGTGGGTTGTGGTGCATTGCAGTGCAGCACGGTGCTGCATGGTGTGGTGCATTGCACTGTGGCAGCAGAGTGGCGCTGCGGTGCTGCAGGGGAGCAGTGAGGCAGGAGCAGTGCTGGCAGCCCATGGGGTGCGGATGTGTGGGGCTGAGCTCCCCCAGCCCCAGGTGCCCCACGAAACCGTGGGGCCGCCCTTCCTCTCTGGGTTTTCCTCTGCACCACAGCCTGTGTGTTGTGTGTGTGTGTGTGTGTGTGTGTGTGCCAGTGGGGTCATGGAAAGTGTGATGGGGCCATTTGTATTTTCCTAACTCTCAGCAGTCCCTGAAAATGGAGAGGTTTGCCTCACGTGAACCAGCAGACAGAGGGGGAAGTTCCCCTCCCACTCAGACACAGGCATGGCAGCCTGGTTGGGTTCGTGGGCGCCGTCCCCCCATCCCCGCTGTGCTCCTGCACTGTGGGTTTCCCACACCCACCCAGGCCGGGGGCTCTGGGCCCCATCGCCGTAGGGCTGGGGTTGGGGGGCGCAGCCCCCATCGGGACGGGCTGAGAGCTGAGCCGTGCCCTCGTTATTCTCTCCCAGGAGCGCAAATCCTACAAGTGGAAACAGCTGCTCTTCTTCATCACCTTCATCACCTTCTCCATTGCCGTCTGTGTCTATTTCCACCACAACTGGTACTGCAGACCTGGAGGTAAACAGGGGAGCAGCTGGGTGTGGGGCAGCAGCGGGGCCCCAGCGCTGCCCTCTGACCCGCTGTGCTTCCTCCCGACAGTGTACACCATCTTTGCTTTCCTGGAGTACGTGGTGGTCTTCTCCAACATGGCCTTCCACATGACGGCCTTCTGGGACTTCGGCAACAAGGAGCTGGTGGTGAGCTCGATGCTGGAGGACAAGCATTTCTAACTGAGCGCTCCCACGGTTTGTGCTGCCCCGTGGCGTGGGCCGGGGGCTGCAGTTGCCCCCATGCTGGGACCAGGAATGGGATTCGCTCCTCCTGGCTGCGCTCCAGTGCTCATCAGAGCTCTGTGTGCTGCTCTGTGCCCCCCGTGCCCTGGGCTGAGCTCTGCAGGTGGAACCTCACAGCCCGGGCACCAGGGACGCGAGGGCTGGCGATCGCTGCCTCTTTGCAGTGGGTTGGGCAGAGAAGTTGCTGCTTGTGGTGTTGGGCCCATTCCCTGCGTGCTGCTTTCACCCCCAGGCTGATGGGGTTTATTGGGGACCCTTCATCCAAATCCCTAAAAAGAATCTGTGGTCCAAAGGTGGCCAGCCTGCCCCACAGCTCTGGGACCGTGGGCACTTTGCTGCAGGGCTGGGTGCAGTGCTGGGCTGGGGGTCCCGTGTCCCCATCTATGTGTACCCCCCATCTCCCACCCAGGTGGGGCGCACAGCCCCTCCCTGCAGCGCCTTCTCCTGGCTTTGGAGGATGAAATAAAGCACTGAGGATTTTTGGGAGCTCTCTGCAGTCTCAGTGCCCATCGCTGCCCTTCTCCTCCCCCTACTGTGGGGTCTCTGCCCCCTTCCCCCCCCCCTGGGCTGCAGCGCCTGGAGCTGTCGATGCTGCCACCGTTTGGGGTCCCATGGGTGCAGCGCTGAGTTGCTGGAGCAGGGCAGCGGGGTGACACGGTGACCACGGATGGGCGGCACCCATTCCCTGCAGGACCCCGAGGCGGTTGTGGGGTCGGGGCCGGATGCAGGAGGTGGATCCGGCTTTGGGGTGGATGAGAGCTGATGGCTGCTCTCCCCACCTGGCCCCTGGGAGCCAACGCAGCTGCGGATGCCGCTGGGGTGGCCGTGGGACATCGGGGCTCCCCCGGTGCTGCCCACACCCCCTGACCTCATAGCGCGGGGAAGAGGAAGCCGTGAGCTCATCCCAGGGCAGGGCGCCGTCCTCGCCTTGTCCAACCCCCTTCCCCCCCCCCCCCCCCTCCATCCGTCCCCGCCGGCTGCCGGAGCGCTGCGTCACGGCCGTGCGCCCTTGGCACGGCCACCGAATGGGGACGGGATGGGGACGGGGCAGCGCTGCCCCTTGGTACCACCGCCCACACCACCCCCTGGGCCCCCCCGCGGACGGCTGCGGGGAACAAAAGGCGTTTGTGTGGGGCTGCGTCCGGCTGCGGGGCCGCACAAGGGGCTCCTGTGCACGGCTGACTCCGACCCGTTTGTGGGGGGCTGCAGCGCCCGGATCCTTCGTACCCCCCCCACGTCCCGGGGGGCTGTGATGGGGCTGCAATGCGGGCATCCATGGGGCTGCCAGGAGGGGCAGAGCACGAACTGTGGTGAAAGGGAACTGTGGGGAGGAGACCCTCCTGCAGACCGCAGCAGTCATCCCTGCAGTGTCCCCGTCCCCACGGCGTCCCTCCGTGCTCATCTCCTCCACTGTCCCCATCCCTGCGATGCCCCCCACTCCCCCCTCACCCCCCTCCCCCCAAGTCCTCACAGAGCACTTGGTGCTGCCCCAGTGTCACCCAGGGGTGCAGTGCCAGCTGGGTTCCCATCCCCCCATTTCCCATCCCCCCATCCCAGGGACCCCAGGACACAGAGCTGGCACTCGTGTCCCAGCAGCAGCTCCAAGGATGGGAGCAGACAGCAAAGCACAGAAGGCACAGGGCCGGAGGGGGGGGGGGGGGTCTTTATTGAAAGCAGCTCAAGGGGAACTGGGTGGGGGGAGCCTGGTGCCACGGGGGTCCTATGGGACAAACCACTCTGCAGCACTTTGAGGGGTGACAGCGGGGGGTGAGGGGGGTGGCAGTGGGTCCCCAAGGGGCTGGGGGTCCCCACAGGGCATGGGGCACAGTGGTGGTAGCAGTGGGTCCCCAAGGGGCTGGGGGAGCTCAGGCAGGAGCCGGGAGATTCGGCCCCATGGGGCAGCCCTGTCTCAGGAAGTGTTGCTCTGTGCCAGAGCTGGAGAGGGGTCACCCAAAAAGTGATCACTGACAGCCAAGGGGGGTGGGAGGGGATGGGATGGGGATGGGGATGGGGATGGGATGGGATGGGATGGGATGGGATGGGATGGGATGGGATGGGATGGGATGGGATGGGATGGGGATGGGGAGGGGATGGGGATGGGGATGGGGATGGGATGGGATGGGATGGGATGGGATGGGATGGGTTGGATGGGATGGGATGGGATGGGATGGGATGGGATGGGATGGGATGGGATGGGGTGGGGATGGTGATGAAGGGAACAGGAGGGAGCTCAGCTGGCCCCAGGCCAGCAGGCAGGTAGTGCAGTTGGGCTCTGTAGCACTGAAGCTCACAGCTTGGGGCTGGCCGAGTTTGGCCGTGCTGCACTCCATGGGAGGCAGAGAGCTCAGGGATGCTCAGAGCTGGCGAGGCTCAAAGCCAGAGATGCTGAGTGCCAGCAGTGCTCAGAGCCAGAGGTGTTCAGAGCCAGAGACTGACAGAGCCAGGGGTGCTCAGAGCTGGGACGTGCGGAGTTGGAGACGCTCAGCATGGGGGGCGCTCAGAGCTGCTGCGCGGCGATGCTGGGCTGCTCAGTGCCAGAGGTGCTCAGAGCTGGGGGTGCCGAGCAGCAGGGATGTTTGGGTGGGGATGCTCAGAGCTGGGGGAGCTCAGCAGAGGATGCTCAAAGCTGGGGGCGCTCGGAGCCGGGGCTTCTCAGGACCGGGGCTGTGGGGCTGCGGCCGCTCGGAGGCTGGGGGCGGTGGAGCCGGGCAGGGAGGCGTGGGGCCGAGCGCAGCCTGCAGGCTGATCCCAGAGCGGAGCAGCGGGGTTTCGGCTGCAGCCCCACATCGAGCCGCTGGTGTCCGTGGGCACGGCAGCCCCACGCCGCCCTACAGCAGCACGCAGGGCCGCTTGGCTTTGGCCGGCGCGGGGTTGAGCACGGCGCGCACCGCCTCGGTGAACACCTCCTTAATGCCCTCCTGCTGCAGCGCCGAGCACTCCAAATATTTGACGGCGCGGATCTGCCTGCACAAACTGAGACCCTGCTGGGTGCTGATGGGCGCCTGGTTCTGCTCCTTGAGCCGGCGCATGGTGTCGGGGTTCGTGCGCAGGTCCTTCTTGGTGCCCACCAGCAACACGGGCACGCTGGGGCAGTGGTGGCAAACCTCGGGGTACCACTTGTGCTTGACGTTCTCGTAGGAGGGAGGGCTGGCGATGGAGAAGCAGATGATGAAGACGTTGGTCTGGGGGTAGGAGAGCGTCCGCAGGCGGTCGTATTCCTCCTGCCCGGCCGTGTCCCACAGGTTGAGGTTTATAGTCCGCCCGTCCACCGTGTTCTGAGCGCTGTAGTTGTCGAAGACGGTGGGGATGTATTCCTTGGGGAAGGCGTTGGTGGTGTAGCAGATGAGCAGGCACGTCTTCCCCACGGCGCCGTCGCCCACCACCACGCATTTGATGCTCTGCATCGCTGCGCCGTCTGCCTCAGCGGCCTGCGGGGGGGGATGAGGTCAGGGCAGGGCTGGGGGGCAAAGCGCCACCGCCTGCAGCCCCCGGTGATCGGATGGGGAGTGGTGTGGGATCGTAGGATCACAGAGGGACGGAATGGCCCGGGTTGCACAGGAGCACGGCGCTCATCCAGCTCCAAGCCCTGCTGTGTGCAGGTCGCCAACCAGCAGCCCAGGCTGCCCAGAGCCACATCCAGCCTGGCCTTGAATGCCTGCAGGGATGGATGGGGCATCCACAGCCTCCTTGGGCAGCCTGGGAGCTTGGAGTTGTGCTGAGGGTCGTGGGGGGGCACAGGGCTCAGAGCTGTGGGGATGTGGGTAGTGGGGGGGGGGATCACAGCATCACAGAATGGTTTGGGATGGAAGGGAGCTCAAGGATCACGAAGCTCCAACCCCCCACCAATGCAGGGCCACCAACCTCCCCATCTCACAGCAGCCCAGGCTGCCCAGGGCCCCATCCAACCTGGCCTCCAACACCTCCAGGGATGGACGGGGCATCACAGCCTCTCTGGGCAGCTGTTCCAGCACCTCACCACTCTCTCTCTAAACAACTTCCCCCTGACATCCAACCTCCAGCTGCCCTCCCTCAACTCCAAACCATTTCCCCTTGTCCTGCTGCCATCTCCCCTTTCCATGAGTTGGATCTCAGGCCTTTTCCTCTCCACAGTTCCATCATCCTATGCAGCACAGGCTGCCCTGGGCAGCGTGCACAGGGATCGGGGCTGCCGCAGGACAGAGCTGCAGAGCCCCACGCTGTGCCGTAGCGCTGCTCTGTGTCTGCTCTGCTGAGGGGCTGGTGGGGCTGATGAGGTCGGTGAGCCAGGCGTAGTGCAGCTGTGGGGTGGGTGGGAGGGTCCCCAGAGGGACCGTGGGGTGCATGGGGCCCTCTTACATGGGGAAGTCACTCTTCCTCTTCCTGGGCTTCCTGCCCACAGGGTTGGTGCTGTGCCCCACGGTGCCGAGCCCTGTGTAGGGCTGCGGGTGCCATAGGAAGAGGAGCACGAGGCTGGGACGGGGCTGGAGAGCAGCAGTGGGGCTGGGGAGCAGCACTGTGTGGGGCTGGAGGAGCCGCTCAGGACAGGGGTGACCACAGGGCTCTGCTGTGTCCCGTGGCCGTCATGGAATCGTGCCATCCCCATCCCCGTCCCATCGCAGGAAAGGCCGTGGCTGAGTCAGGGCTGTGGGGGAGCGCAGTGGAAAGGCTCGTGGCCGTGAGCAAATCGTTGCCACAGGGAGAGGCGTCACTGAGGCAGCACCCACTGCGAGGATCCCCACGTGAGACCCCCGGCGCGGGCACGGGGCACGGAGCGAGCGCAGCGCGTCGCGTTTGTTTGTCCTCCCCGCCGCCGCACCTCGGAGGGGTACCGGGACACCACGGGTGGCGCTGGCTGCAGACACGGCACGAGGGGCTGACCGAGGGGGTCTCGATGCAGACAGAGGCGATGGCGCTGCTGCGTCCCAGCGGGGAGGGGGTGGAGCCACGAGGGATCCCGCATCAGAGGGGCTGCGCGTCGGTGCCCACCGTGCCACGGTCCCTGAGCAAACAGCGCCGGGACGCCGCACGGGCTCCACGTGCTGCTGCACCCTTGGCACACCCGGCGCCAGCGCTGTGCTACCTGTGTCCCATCTCCGTCCTCATTCCCGTCCCCATCCCCGTGTCCCCATCCCTGTGTCCCCGTGTCCCCATCCTCGCACAGTGCCGCTCTGTTCTCCCACGAGGGTTCCGGCCGCCCCCGCTGCCCCCCCCCCCCCCCCCCCCGGCCCCCTCCGCTCGTTTGACCCCTTCTGCCCCCGCTGGGATCAGGGCCGCGAGGAGCCCCACGGAGCATCCCGGAGTAACGCAGGGCACGGACGGCAGCGCCCCCCCCGCCCCGCTCCGGCCCCGGCCATTCCCAGCGGAGGCGATGGGGTGGGGGCTTCGGAAAGAACCTCCGTACGGGACCAAAAGGCAAAGCTCTGCCCCGCAGCCCGGCCTCAGCCCCGCGGGATCGCCCCTCCCCGGCCCCGCAAGAGGAGGGGAAGCGGAGGAGGAAGAGGAAGAGGAAGAGCCGCGGTCCCGCCGCGCTGGAGTGGGTGCGGGCGCGGGGCGCGAGGTGATTCATACCCCACCGCATCACCGGGGCGGGGGAGACGGCGCAGCTGTGGGGCCGAGCAGAAGAAAGGGGAAGCAAAACCTCCCCCGGCCGCTCACCCGGGCACTCCCCCCCTCCAAGCTGGGGCTTTCCGTGGGGCCGCGGGCCGCTCCGCTGGCACCGGCACGGCGAGCGTTACTGCGGCACGGCGCACCCCGCAGAGCGCATCCGACCCTGTGCGCCCCGCTCCGCGCCCTGTGCGTCACGCAGCTGCCCCACTTTTCCTGCGGTCCCCTCCAGCTTAGAGCTGGGGACACCAAACCGGACGCGGGGACCCAACGCACGACCTCGGGTGGCACCGATGGGACGCGCTGCGGGGGTCCCGCAGGCGGTGCGCTCCGGGCGGGGCTCCGTCCCCTCTGTCCCCGGGCCGAAGGAAACCCTCGCTGCGCACCCACCGGCTGCTCTGAGCCGGGCGATTTGGGTTTCCCTGCCGTGAGGCTGCGGGTCCGACTGGACCCTGTGCATCACCTTGGCAGCTCCGGGGCATTTGCCCCAGCAGCCCCATCGGGACCCTCAGCCCCAAACATGCACCGGGGGCACTTTGGAGATGCAGGGTAGGGAACAGTGGTGGGCTGTGATTTGCCCTTCTCAGATCACGGGGATGGAGATGGGGATGGAGGCAATGGGGTCTGGGAATGGGGATGGAGGTCCAGGTGGAGGTAAGGGAGAAGGAGGTGGTGGTGGAGGTGTGGAGATGGGGATGGGGTGGGAATGGGATGAGATGGGGATGGTGGAGATGGAGGTGGAGACGGAGGTACAGAGATGGGGATGGGAGTGGAGATGATGGAGGGGGAGATGATGGAAATGGGGATGAGTGTGGAGATGGGGATGGGATGAGGTGGGGATGGGAATGATGGAGGTGGAGGGATGGGGATGGAATGGGGGCAGCCCTTCAGGACACACGGGGGTCTTCAAGCAGGCAGCAGGACCTCACATAGCCCACATAGTGCACCAACCCTCCCTAAGTGAGAGGAAGAGGATGGAAGACCTGCAACGGAGCAAGACGGGGCTCCAGGACAGCAGCAGCGCCCTCAGCCTCAGCTCCCCCAATCTATGGGTACAACTGAGTGCGGCCCCCCCCATTCCCCTGCATCCCGGACCCACACGGGGGGCACCGGGGACGGCTTCTGCCGTGGGTCAGACGGACGCCCTTCTCCTGGCTCTGCTGCCCGCTCCCCCCATCAGACCCCGCCCTCACAGCCCACCCCGCGCCCCCCGCTCTCACCCCGGCTCATGGTGGGATGCACGGTGGGGGGGGGGGGGTCCTCCGCTCCGCTCCGCGCCGCTCCTCGCCGTTCGGTCCCTCCCGACCCCGACCGTTCCTCCCGCCGAGCCCGGCCCGCCCCCGCCGCTTCCTTCCTGCCTCGGCCCGGAGTGGGGGGGTGTTATAGGGCGGGGGGGGGGGGGGGGCGTGGGGAAGTGGAGGGTTTGGGGAGGGGAGGGGGAGCGTGGGAACGCGGAGGGGGATTTCCTCTATTGGGGTTACAATCGTTCCCTCGAGGCGTCACCCCCCAAACCCCACTGAGCCCCCACCCAGACACCCATAGGAGGGATGGGCGCCCCCAGGCTCCGGTTGGGGCAGGAGCCCCACAGTGGTGCCGTATGGAGGCTGCTCCCCGTTCCTGTCCCCACTCCGGTCCCTGTCCCCCCCTTATTCCCACCCCACTTCCTGTCCTTTTCCCCTTCCCAGTCAGCATTCCAGTTCCTCTGCCATCCTATCTTCATCTCTGTTCCTATCTCCATTTCCAGGACCATCTCACCCCCATGCTCAAACCCAAGTTCTCGTCCCCATTCCCATCCCCATCCCATCTCAATCCTCATCTTATTTCATCCGAGTCCTTTCTCTATCCTCATCTCATCCCATCCCCAACTCCTTCCCCTTCCCCATCCTCATCCTATCTCCATACCATCTTCCATTACCAATTCTTTACTCAGAGAGTGGTGAGGTGCTGGAACAGCTGCCCAGAGAGGCTGTGATGCCCCGTCCATCCCTGGAGGTGTTGGAGGCCAGGTTGGATGGGGCCCTGGGCAGCCTGGGCTGCTGTGAGATGGGGAGGTTGGTGGCCCTGCATTGGTGGGGGGTTGGAGCTTCGTGATCCTCGAGGTCCCTTCCAACCCAACCATTCTGTGATGCTGTGATGCTGTGATACCATCCTATCCCACCTCCATCCCCATCCCATCCCCACCCATCCTTGTCCCCACTGCCGTTCCCCACCCCAGTTCCCATCCCCATCTCACCCTTTCCCCGTCCTTATCCCCATTTCCAGCCTCAGTTCCTGTCTCCAGCCCCATCCGATTCCCATCTTCATCCCATCTTCATCCCATCCCACCCCATCCCTATCCTTACCCACATCCCATCCCATTCCCATCCTGTCTCCATCCTCATCCCATCCCGCTCCCATCCTCGCCCCTCCCCGCCCCCATTGCCCCGGGGTGGGGGATGGGCGCTGCTTTTGCCGCCGCTCTCTGCGATCTCCGCACACGACGCCCAATTCCGGTCACCCATCCAATCGCCGCACGCAGCCCTTCCTGCTTAGCTTTCGCGCCGCGCCGGCGGTCCCGCTCCCAGCCTGCACGTCCTCCACGCGTCCAGCAGACGGCGCTGCGGAGCGGCGGAGGTGAGAGGGAAGGGCGGGGCCGAGCGGAGGGGCGGGGCCAACATCCTGCTCTCCGATTGGCCGACCGAGGAGCGGCGGCGGCCCCGCCCCCTGTCAGCGAGGTGCGACGGCGGCGCGGGCGGGTGCGCGGAGGGAGAGGAGGGAGGGGGGGGAGGGCGAGGAGGGGGCGGCGGGACGGAACGGCAGCGTGCGGGGAGCGGGGGGGCGGTGCGAGAATAGACAGCGGGCGGAGGGGAGCGGCCGGCAGAGGACGCGGGGCGGGGAGCGGCGCCGGGCCGGCGGGGGGCGTGGACTGAGCGGCGGGGGCGTGGTCACATGGTGGGCGTGGCTTGAAAGAGGCGTGGTCACGCAGGACAGGGCGTGGTCTGAGCGGGGGCGTGGCAAGACGGAACGGGCGTGGTCAAATCAGGGCGTGGATAGCCGGGAGGGGCGTGGTCTGACCGGCGGGGGCGTGGTGTCACGTGGCTCCGCCCCTACCGGCAGCGCTCAGAGCGGCGGTTCGAGTCCCGGTCCGGCGCTGACCCGGCGGTGCCCCGAGGAGCGTGGAGGCCTCGATGCGGATCAGGAGCTGAGCGGGCATGGAACTGCGGGCGGCGGCGGTGCTGTGGGTGCTGTGCGGCTTCCTTCTGCAACCGGGCCGGGCCGAGCGGCCGCCGGGTTCCCACCTGGACGAGACGGCCATCGCAGGTACGGCCGGGCCGGGGCGGCTGGGGGGGGGTCGGGAGCGGCCTCGGCCGAGCGAGCGCGGAACGGGCAGCGCCTCGGGGGGTCCGCGGGCCTCGGGATGGGATTCGGGGCCTCCAAGGGTCCGGGGGGGGGGGGGGTTCTGAGATCTATGCGGTCTGCGGGCCGTAAGGGGGTCCGAGCCCGGCCCGGTGCCGGTAGGACCCGGAGGGGCGGCGGGGTCAAAGCGGGTCCTGAGCCCCGCAACGGGAGCACCGTCCGGGCAGCGGCCGTCGCGTGGGGAGCGGAGCGGCTGCGGGGTCAGCGTGGGGCGGAGCGGCTGCGGACGCCGCCGAGGGGACGCCGGAACCGGCAGAGGCGCTCCCGCACGGAGCGCTGCCCGCAGCCGCCACGCATCGCCGCTGCCCCCGGGGAGGGGGGGGAGGTGAGGTCGGTCCGACGGCCGGTCCGGCTCCTTTCCGAGCGCTCCGGGGGCCGGCCGGGAAAGTGATCTGCGCGGCCCCGCGGCCGCAGGCAGGTTTGTGCCTGCGAGGAATGCTCCGGGACGGCTATTTTTGGAGGCGGCGGCGGCCCGGGGTTGTTCAGCTGCTGCTTGGGAGCGGAGCGGGCCGGGCTCCAAACCTCCACCTCGATGCGCTGCTCGGCCGCGGCCATCCACGTGCAGCGGGTGGGAGCAGCACAGTGCTCTGCGCATCTGTGTCCGGACTGCCTCCCCTTGGCTGTAGAGCTGGTGCAAGCTTGGAGAGCTTGCTTGGGTTGGAAGGGAGCTCAAGGATCACGGAGCTCCAACCCCCCACCAATGCAGGGCCACCAACCTCCCCATCTCACAGCAGCCCAGGCTGCCCAGGGCCCCATCCAAGCTGGCCTCCAACACCTCCAGGGATGGACGGGGCATCACAGCCTCTCTGGGCAGCTGTTCCAGCACCTCACCACTCTCTCTCTAAACAACTTCCCCCTGACATCCAACCTCCAGCTGCCCTCCCTCAACTCCAATCCATTTCCTCTTGTCCTGCTGCCATCTCCCCTTTCACAGAGCTGACTCCCCTCCTGTCTGCAGGCTCCCTTGAGGCACTGCAGGCTGCACTGAGGTCACCCCGCAGCTTCTCTTCTCCATGCTGAACAAGCCCAGCTCCCTCAGCCTGTCTTTGTAGGGAGGTGCTGCAGCTCACAGCTCAGCATTGGGGCGCCCTGGGCTGGCAGGGAGAGCAGCAGGTCTCTGCTGGACCCGATGGTTTGGGATGCTGTGGGAAGCAGGAGTGCAGCTCGTGGCTGGCTGTGCACACAGCTGTGTTGCTGCACCATCAGCTCCATGTGCCCATTGTGCTCGCAGGGGATGTGCGTCCTTCCCTGCTGTCCTGACCCAGTGGATGCTTTGCTGTGTGGCTGCAACGCAGGGTCGGTGCTGCAGGGGTCCCTCAGATCCTTCTGGGTCTGCACTCTGGCTGTCCATGCTGGGATTTTTGGCTGGATGTGGCACCCAGCAGGAGTGCAGCTCCTCCAGAGGGCCGTCCCCATGCCTGGCAGGTATCATAGAATGACAGCATGGCCTGGGCTGCAAAGGAGCACAGCGCTCATCCAGCTCCAAGCCCTGCTGTGTGCAGGTCGCCAACCAGCAGCCCAGGCTGCCCAGAGCCACATCCAGCCTGGCCTTGAATGCCTGCAGGGATGGATGGGGCATCCACAGCCTCCTTGGGCAACCTGTGCCAGTGCCTCACCACCCTCTGCCTCCAAAACTTCTTCCTCACATCCAACCCAAACCTCCCCTGTCTCACTTTCAAGCCATTCGCCCTCAGGGTGATGCTGGGCTGCACACCGTGGGCTTCTGGCAGCCTCAGGCCGTGCCTCCAGCAGGTATGGAAACATTGGAGGAGCAGAAGGAAGTCATTAGGGGCATTACGTTACCCTGGCTGTGGGTTTTGTACACAAATCCTCCCTGCTTGTTTATGCTTTGGACGTAGCTTTGGGTGCCTGTGTTGGCTTGGCTTCCAGGCCTATTTTTAAGCAACCTACTTTTTCCACTTAGGAAAGGACACGGCTTGGGGTGAGTCCTACCCTGAATGCCCCTTAACATGGATGGGGATGGGGATGCTGTCCCAGGCGCACGCTGCTCTGATGGCCCAGTGCTTCTGTATCCCAAAAAGCCACGTTCTGAGGTCAGATGGATTCATCCCTTCCGATTTCTGCAGCTCCTGTGCCTGAACGTGTGCAGTTCTTGGAGCACAGGAGCACAGCAAGCAGGGGAACGCCAGGAATGTCCCACAGCTGAGCGGTGCCGGAGCGCTTGGAGAGCTGCAGCCACTGCAGGAAGGGGGAAATAGCACGGGATTAAGGCTGCTCAGCATTGCCTGCGTTTAGATCTGTAAGGCTGCCAGCACATAATTAATCTGTGACTAAGCAGAAGAAGAAGTTGTTTTTTCCTTCAGACAAGGAGAGGTGGGAGAAACCTGAATTTGGGGCTGGGAGAAGGATGAGGGGTGGGGGGGCGGAGGGGGAGTGAGGGTTGGCCTTTGCCCCCAGGTTGGATGAGAGGTGGTGGGGTCAGGTTGGGTACTGGGGAAATCCCTTCTCCAAAGGGCAGCCAGCATTGGCACAAGCTGCTGGGGGGGGTCACCGACCCTGGGGGTGTCCCAGAGCCGTGGGGATGTGGCACTGAGGGAGGTGGGCAGCGGGGTGAGGTCACAGAATGGCTCCAGGGTCATCTGGTCTGAACCCCTCAGTGATGTTCAAGGTGTTTCCTGGCATCGTCAGCTGTACGATCGGATGCTGTGGAAGTGGCAGATGGGGTCCCATTTATCGTCGAGCTGCAGAATTGTTGGGTTGGGGCCCCCACTACAGGGGTGTGCGCTCAGCTCAGGGTCCCAGTGCCCACCCACAGCCTTGGGCTCCCCTAGCCATGGGGCTCACAGCCCCAGGCAGTACCGTGGGGTGAAGGGCATCCCCTCACATCCCACCCAGCCCTCCCTCCTTCAGCTTACAGCCATCCCCCATCCCGTCCCTGTGCCCCATACGGCACCAGGCGCTTTGGGAACGCAGCCTGAAACCTCTGCTGTTGTTGGAAGCCAGTAGGCCATAATCAGCTTACACAGAAATGAAGTGGTCTGGCTCTAAACGGAGCTAATGGGCACTTGAATTTGATTACTCCTGCTGCTAATCAACTGTTGCAAAGCGTGCTGTTACAGAGGGCTCACGGTTCACTGCTGGCATCTCTTATCAGCGCCTGAGCGCTTCGTGGGAGCATCTGTGCCCGAGAAGCTGCCGTGGTGGGGGTTCCTCCAGCTGTGCAGCCCCAGGTGGGGGACCAGGGCTGTGTGTCCCCATGTCACAGTGTCACCAGCACTGCGCTGGGGGCAGTGGGCTGTTGGTGGTCCCACACGCGGCACATTGTGCGCTGGGGGCACCCATTGCAGGCGGCTCAGTGCCCACGCTGTGCTCATCCAGCTGGGGGCCGTGGGGTGCCAGGAGCACAAGGGCTGCTTGATTTCTGCCCCCTGCACTCCAGGTGCCGTGGTTCTCATCGTGCATCTCGTGTGTTTGTCCTATGGCTGTGGTGGGACGCGCTGCTCGCCAGCACGGGGCCGTGCCGGAGGCTGTTTGCTCAGCTGAGCGTGGGGACAGGTCGGTGCCAGCTGGGTGGCTTTGTGCCACCGGGCTTTGAACGGCACTTTCTGTCTTTGGTGCTTAGAAACGATCGATGGAGAACGATGCACTGCCTCTCCTATGAGAGCCGACCGAGGTGTTAGCAGCTGGGTTGGAATCATCACCTTGTGAAGGCAGGAAAAGCCATCCGAGAGCCCCAGGCCGCCCCACTGAGCCTCATGCCCACAGCTCACACAAGCAGTGCGTGTCCTATGGGGCAGTGTGTGCTTGTGTGCCCTGTGTGTGTGTGCATGAGTGATGCAGGGAGAGGAGCTGCTGGTGGTGCTGTGCTAGGAGGGGATCTGCAGTGTGCTGCCCTGTGTGCCCACCCTGCTGTCCAGGGGGTCCATAGATGACAGCAGGACAGGGGAAATGGTTTGGAGTTGAGGGAGGGCAGCTGGAGGTTGGATGTCAGGTGGAAGTTGTTTAGAGAGAGAGTGGTGAGGTGCTGGAACAGCTGCCCAGAGAGGCTGTGATGCCCCGTCCATCCCTGGAGGTGTTGGAGGCCAGGTTGGATGGGGCCCTGGGCAGCCTGGGCTGCTGTGAGATGGGGAGGTTGGTGGCCCTGCGTTGGTGGGGGGTTGGAGCTTCGTGATCCTTGAGCTCCCTTCCAACCCAAACCATTCTGCGATTCTGTGCTGCACTGTTTTAGTTGGCAGGGAAAAGGCAAAGCTCCTTTCTCCAGCAGGCACAGCCCTCACCTACAAACAGGGAGATTTATTTTCTGCCTCACCATTGTGGTTGCTGCTGCTGCTGACTTTGTGTTCTGCTGCGCCTTGGCAGGGAGGGGAGCCGAGCCCTGTGCAGTGTATGGGAAGCAGAGGTGCTGAGCAGCCCCAGGGCCGTTCCCTATGGCTGCACTACGAGCTGTGCCCACCTTCCCTGGGTGGGGGGATGTCGCAATGCTTTGGCTGCATGCACTGCTCCAGGGATCCCCTGCAAGGGAAGCCCGACTGCTCTGCACACCCTGAGGGTGACGCCATGTGAGTTTCCTGGGGGCTTTTGTCATGTTGATGGGACAAGGGGGAATGGTTTTAAACTAAGGAGGCTGTGGATGCCCCATCCCTGCAGGCATTCAAGGCCAGGCTGGATGTGGCTCTGGGCAGCCTGGGCTGCTGGTTGGTGACCTGCACACAGCAGGGCTTGGAGCTGGATGAGCGCTGTGCTCCTTTGCAGCCCAGGCCATTCTAGGATTCTATGGTGGTCTGCCCCATGGTGGGCTGGCCCTCCGTGAGCTCCTGCTTCTCCTGCAGGCAGCAGTGTTACCCCCCCAAGGGATGTGGGCTGCTGTCACTGCTCCCTTTGCACCCTTGGAGCTTTGGTGTAAATC
Source organism: Tetrao urogallus (assembly GCF_951394365.1). Lineage (NCBI taxonomy): Eukaryota > Metazoa > Chordata > Aves > Galliformes > Phasianidae > Tetrao > Tetrao urogallus. The sequence continues at coordinate 520,801 of NC_136813.1, read as the reverse complement.
AGAATTGGCGATTCTCCATAAGACATGAGGGATAAATAAGGTTAAAATGGGGAGAAGATGCCCTTGTATGGTGATATGGGGCTGGTGAAGCTTCCTGGAGTGAATTAGGCTGTAAAGGGACATTCCCTGTTCCTGATGGGGAGAAGCAGCAGCCCAGCACCCAAGGGACCTCCACAAGGAGCTCATGGTTTGTGGCTCATTGCATGCCCAACCCAGCTGCTGGAACTGCTCTGTTTGCCCATAGGTGCTTCTCTTATCTTTTTGGTATACTATAAAGAAGAGAGAGATAAGAGAGGAGGAGGAGATGGTTTCAATGGAGGCCTGGCTTAACCGCTTCCTTCCAGTGCTGCATCTCACGCCTACAACCCAGGAGCTGCTCAGGCTGCAGAGAAAAGGAGCACAGTGATCATTTAGTATCAACCCCTGCTGTGTGCAGGTCGCCAACCAGCAGCCCAGGCTGCCCAGAGCCACATCCAGCCTGGCCTTGAATGCCTGCAGGGATGGGGCATCCACAGCCTCCTTGGGCAACCTGTGCCAGTGCCTCACCACTCTCGGGGGGGAAAAACTTCCTCCTCACATCCAACCCAAACCTCCCCTGTCTCACTTTCAATCCATTCCCCCTTGTCCTTTAGGGGTAGAGCCCAGCAATCAGAGCAGGCTGCTTGGAGCATCCCGTGTGCTGCACAAGCAGGCCTGGGAGGGCACCCAGCTGGGGGTGGTGAGGAAGGTGAGCTGTGCCTGCTGCGCTGTGCCTGCTGCGCTGCGCTGCCGTCACGCTCCTTGCAGGCAGAGCTGCTGGCACAGCCCGGCGCTGGACTTTCAGCGGCGCTTTGAAGCCTCCCATTCGTCTCCTTTGATCCCAGCATGGCTCTGCCAAACAGCCTCCGTGCCCACGTTGCTCTGCAGGGCATCCTGCAGCTCGGTGCCCAGGCTGCTGCGTTGGTGCTCATCGATGAATGCTTTTTGGATGCCAGAGGGCAACGATGTGTTCCTCTTTGCAATGAGAAAGCTCGGAGAGTTTTCGCTTCTGCCTGCAGTGTGCAATGATCGGCACACCTTGCTCTCGTTGCTCCCAGTGTCACCCAGAGCTGCAGGCTGGAGGTCCCCTCTCCAGGCGACGCTGCAGCAGTGATGCACGGAGGATCAGGGGAGTGGCAGAAGGGTTGTGGTGGTTTGGATTTGGTTTCTTCTCAGCTTTCTTTGGCACGGTGCAATTTCTCAGGCAGGAGTGACTCACCGAGCTCCACGCTGTGGTTTCCTGGCTTTCAGCAGTGTTTCTTTCACTTTGTGTAAGTGATGGTTAGCTTTGCATCGCTGTGTCCCTGGGCTGCACCAATAGAAGGGCGGTGGGCAGGGATGGGACTGTCCCTCCTCTGTCTGCCTCGTGAGGCCCCACATGGAGCACTGCATCCAGACCTGGGACGGGAGGGATGTGGGATTGGATCCAGAGGAGGGCAGGGGGATGCTCAGAGGGTCCAGGAATGCTCAGAGAGTCCAGGGATGCTCAGGGATGCTCAGAGGATGGAGCACCTCTCTATGGAGACAGACTGGGGGAGCTGGGGGCCTTCAGCCTGGAGAAGGGGAGGCAGCAGGGAGACTTCATTGCAGCCTTGCGGTACTGAAAGGGAGCCTATAAGCAGGAGGGAGAGTTGTAGTGCAGCAGCCCAGACCTGAGCTGAGTGAATCACACTGAGCTGCAAGTATCCTCATGCTGAAAGTATTTGAGGAACGCCCTCTTGCTCAGCTTTGTTAATGGGACGTTGTGGTAGGAGCCGGAGGGGATGCACCTCGTGTTCCTGGCAGTGCTTGGATAACCGTCGTGCTGTGTTTGGAGCATGGAGCAAAGGCTGGGAAAGCCTCTGTTGTGTGTGGTGCCGTGTTTTCATTCACCATTTGCTGCTCTCAGAGAGAACATTGGACCGCTCACAGAATCACAGAATGGCCAGGGTTGGAAGGGACCTCAAAGATCATGAATCTCCAACCCCCCTGCCACATGCAGGGCCACCAACCTCCACGTTTAATGCTAAACCAGGCTGCCCAGGGCCCCATGAGGACGTTTGGTTTCCACGCAGTGGGACCAATTTGGGGTGCAGGGTGGGCAGAGCTGGTGCTGTGTGCAGCCCATGGGATGCTGCTGTTGGTCACAGCTTGGAAACCACATTGGATGGATGATGCTCCGTGGGTCCTATCCCTGCCCGTGGGGCAGCTGGGGCTGTTGGAAATGGGATTCCCAAGGAACAGAAGCAAGCAGGAGTTGGTTCTGCTGGCACCCACGTGGTGTGATGTGTGCTGTCCCCATCCCCACCCATGGCCACCCCTGCCCAGCCCTATGCAGCTTGCCAGCCTGGCTGCTCACAGCCCTGGGCTGCCCCATCTCTCAGTCTGCAAATGATCAGCGCTGCGATATTGAACGTAATTAAGGAATCCTGGCCTGCAGGACGCGGAGGCACTGCTGCACCCAGCAGAGGACTTCCTTAAATCTAAAGGGCCCTCCCAGTTTGGAGAGCTGTGATGGTTCGATTGCCATCAGCACAGAGGGGAAGGAATGCATGAGCAGTTTGGTTATTTGCTTTGGTGTTACGCAGTAACCCAGGCTTTGGTCATTGCAGCCCTTTAGAACTTTCTCTTGCCTTTCGCAGCCCATCTTGCCCTGCTGCTTTGCAGCAGGTTCTGTGCAGAAGCACTGAGCTTTGCAGGGCTGGATGGAAGCAACCTGCTTACCTTCCATGGGCAGAAAGCAAACAGGGACCCCTGGGCTGCAGGGAAGGGCTGGGGGTGCTGGTATGGCAGTGAACCTCAGGGCTCTGCTGGTGCTGGGAAACTGATGGCAAAGGCAGTGAGGCTGCACTGGGATGGAGTGGGAGGTGGAAATTTGGGAGGGGGTGCTGCAAAGCACTGAAGAGGTGGAATGGCAGAGTTGGTTGGGAGCAGTGACTGGGGGTGCTGGGGTGGCTTTGCTGCTGTTAAAGCTGGAGAACCTGAGTGCCACGAGCAATGAGGGGGCAGTGAGCTTTGCAGAGCTGTGCCAAGGAGAGGAGCCCAGCCTGTGCACCCACTGGCATGGCATGGTGCTGCTGAGCCCCATCCTGGTCCCTAAGTGCCAGCAAGTGGGGTGCAGGGGGGCCGTGCTGTCCCCTGTGCCTGCATTGGGTTCCCCACACCATCCTGGAGCACCTTGGGACCCCACAGCTGCTGTGCTGCTGTGCTGCTGTGCTGCTGTGCTGCTGTGCTGCTGTGCTGCTGTGCTGCTGTGCTGCTGTGCTGCTGTGCTGCTGTGCTGCTGTGCTGCTGTGCTGCTGTGCTGCTGTGCTGCTGTGCTGCTGTGCTGCTGTGCTGCTGTGCCACAGCACGGCTCTCTCCTGTTTCAGGTGCCCCTCCTTGCAGAGGCACCCAAGGGCGTAGCTGAGTGTATCAAAGATCAAACGGTCCAATCCTGCCTTTTGTTGGCACCTTACCTGGGCTGCTTTCTTCCTTTGTGCCTTGTGCAATCTGTTAAATATTTGATTGCTTCAGGAGCTCCCTGGCAGAGGATTGGGGTGTCTGCACTGCTGTGTGTCTGAGCACTGAGCTCAGCTTTGCTGCTCCGCCACTGGGCTGTGCAGGCAGCGGTGCTGCTGAGGGGATGGTGATGCAAGGCAGCAGTGAGAAAGCATGAATATTTCAGTAGTGCTGAGCCAGATGTCCATCCAGCTCCAAGCCCTGCTGTGTGCAGGTCGCCAACCAGCAGCCCAGGCTGCCCAGAGCCACATCCAGCCTGGCCTTGAATGCCTGCAGGGATGGATGGGGCATCCACAGCCTCCTTGGGCAACCTGTGCCACTGCCTCACCACCCTCTGCCTCCAAAACTTCCTCCTCACATCCAACCCAAACCTCCCCTGTCTCTCTTTAAAGCCATTCCTCCCATCCCAGCTCGCTGCTTTGGTGACATCAGAAGCTGAAGCCTCGTGTTGTGGGAAGCAGCGCAGGCAGGAAGGTCGTGTGGAGCCCTTGTTTGTATTAACAAAATATGTAAACAGTTCCTTTTTTTTCCCCCAAATATCGTACACTTTCTTTTTTGGCTGCCGTTTTGGTGTTGATGGAAGCAGGCTGTTCTAATTGAGCTCCATCACATCCCATCCCCACAGCCGCCGTCATTGATGGCTCCTCCTGCCCCCAGTGGGGTGTCCTGGGGGGGGGGTGTTGGTGGGACTGTTCTTCCTTGGGCCTGGAATGAGGCACATTGCTGCTTAAAGCACCTGTTGATGTGGGACATCCATCAGCATGGGGCTGAGCGCCTGCTGAGCTTCTGGGGGGGGGGGAGCTGCATCTCAGGGGGGCGCAGGGCAGCTCCAGTGATGGTGGGGCTGCTAGCAGGGAGATAAGGAAGGGTGAGGTGGCAAGAGGAGGACGAGTCAGTGGGGCCGTGGCAGTTCTGGGGGGGGGGTCTTTCCTGGCATGGATGCTGGGATGAGGATCCGTGCGTGGCTGCAGGAACCATCGCAGCCCAAGTCACAGAGTTCTGGAGTTGCAGAGGTTGGAAGGGACCTCAGCTCACCGAGTTCAACCTCATTGCTAAAGCAGGTCCTGCGGTAGGTGGGTGCCCAAATGGGTCTGGAGTGTCTCCATAGAAGGGATGGCTGTGTGCCTGCAGTGCCTGGGGGTGGCCACCTGTAGGATCTGAGGGCTGTTCCCATCAGGCTGCGATACCGCAGGCTGTTTGAAATGCAGCCTGTCTTAATCTCCCATTCATCTTAGGCAGGGCTGCTCACCCAGCCTTTGTTCTTTGTTGGGGGATGGCCCCCGGGGTTCCTTCCTTATCAGCTTGCCTTATCAGCACGAGCTTCATTGCTCCTTCTGGCCTTCCACTCGCACTGTTTCTTCATACCCAGGCTGCAATTAATTAGTCAGCAGCACCCAGTGTTGGGCAGCATCAGGGAAGGGCACACAGAGCATGAGGAGCTCAGGGACACGAAGTTGTGGCAGGAGGACAGGCACAGCATCTCCTGGTGCCCCACATCCGGCTCTTGGTTGGTTGGCCCTAATGAATTCTTAGGAATATCTGGCAGTGAGCACTCATGGCTGAACCTGCGCTCATTTAGGAGCCCTGCTATGGATGTAGGGTGACTGTAGGGTTTGGTTTGGTCCTGTGCTCCAGCGTGAGCATGAGAAGCTCTGGCAGTGGCAAAATGATGTCTTGGTTGCTGTGCTCCTGTTTGCTGCTTCACTGAGTGGCCAAGGCTCCCCTTCCCACAGCATCACAGAATGGTTTGGGTTGGAAGGGAGCTCAAGGATCACGAAGCTCCAACCCCCCACCAATGCAGGGCCACCAACCTCCCCATCTCACAGCAGCCCAGGCTGCCCAGGGCCCCATCCAACCTGGCCTCCAACACCTCCAGGGATGGACGGGGCATCACAGCCTCTCTGGGCAGCTGTTCCAGCACCTCACCACTCTCTCTCTAAACAACTTCTCCCTGACATCCAACCTCCAGCTGCCCTCCCTCAACTCCAAACCATTTCCCCTTGTCCTGCTGCCATCTCCCCTTTCACAGAGCTGACTCCCCTCCTGTCTGCAGGCTCCCTTGAGGCACTGCAGGCTGCAATGAGCTTCACAGCTTCTGATGGGAGCAGGGCTGGTGGCTCTTAGGCTCATTTCCCATTGATCTCAAGCAGTCTTTGCTTGGAAACTCTTACTGTGTGTGTGCTTACAGTGAGTCCAGCACAGCCTCCATTGGGCTGGGGGCTCTCTGCTGAGCTTACAGGACCACTGTGTCTTGAATGGGGTGCCTGGGCTGGGGGCCTGGGGTGTGGGGTCTCACCACGGATGGGGTGGGATTGGGATGGGGATGAGGATTGGGATGGGATGGAGATTGGAGTGGGGTGGGATGTGGATGGAGGTGGGATGCTCTGGGATAGATGGTGCTGGTGGGGACTCAGGTGAGCAGCAGGATCTGCAGTGTTATCCTTGAACCAGAGAAAGCTGTGCGACAGCAAGCCAGAAAAATGCATTTCCTGCTCAGGAAGAAGGGTGACTTCTTTTAGTTGGTGTGCTGCAGGAACACCCTGCTCTTGGGCACTGTGCTAGGGGGAAAGATTGGCTCCAGCAGCCAGACGTTTTGTGCAGGACTGGGGGCTGCGCCACAGGTTGTGTTGGGGTTGTGCCATGGGTTGTCCATGGGCTGTGCCATGTTGTTGGGGTTTGTGTTGTGTTGGGGTTGTGTTGGGGATGTGTTGTAGGTTGTATTGGGGCTGTACCATGGATTGTGCCATGGGTTGTGTTGGGGTTGTGTTGTGGCTGTGCCATGGGTTATGTTGGGATTGTGCCATGGGTTGTCCATGGGCTGTGCCATGTTGTTGGGGTTTGTGTTGTTGGGTTTGTGTTGGGGCTGTGTTGTAGGTTGTATTGGGGCTGTACCGTGGGCTGTGCCATGGGTCATGTTGAGGCTGTGCCATGGCTTGTGTTGGGGTTGTGCCATGGGTTGTCCATGGGCTGTGCCATGGATTATGTTGGGGTTGTGTTGGGGCTGTGTTGTGGGTTGTATTGGGGCTGTACCATGGGTTGTGCCATGGGTTGTGTTGGGGTTATGTTGGGGCTGTGCCATGGGTTATATTGGGGTTGTGCCATGGGTTGTGTTGAGGCTGTGCCATGGGTTGTGTCGAGGCTGTGTTGTAGGTTGTATTGGGGCTGTACCATGGGCAGTGCCATGGGTCATGTTGAGGCTGTGCCATGGGTTGTGTTGGGACTGTGTTGTGGGTTGTATTGGGGCTGTACCATGGATTGTGCCATGGGTTGTGTTGGGGTTATGTTGGGGTTGTGCCATGGATTGTGTTGGGGCTGTACCATGGGCTGTGCCACAGGTTGTGTTGGGGCCGTGCCATGGGTTGTGTTGGGGTTGTGGCATGGGTTGTGGCATGGGTTGTGTTGAGGCTGTGCCATGGGTTGTGTTGGGGTTGTGTTGGGGCTGTGTTGTAGGTTGTATTGGGGCTGTACCATGGGCTGTGCCATGGGTTATGTTGGGGTTGTGCCATGGGTTGTGTTGGGGCTGTGTTGTAGGTTGTATTGGGGCTGTACCATGGATTGTGCCATGGGTTATGTTGGGGTTGTGCCATGGGTTGTGTTGGGGCCGTGCCATGGGTTGTGTTGAGGCTGTGTTATAGGTTGTGTTGTAGGTTGTATTGGGGTTGTGTTGGGGGTTGTATTGGGGCTGTACCATGGATTGTGCCATGGGTTGTGTTGGGGCTGTGTTGGGGGTTGTATTGGGGCCGTACCATGGATGGTGCCATGGGTCGTGTTGGGGCTGTACCATGGGTCATGTTGGGGTTGTGTTGGGGATGTGTTGTAGGTTGTGTTGGGGTTGTGTTGGGGCTGTGTTGTAGGTTGTATTGGGGCTGTACCATGGATTGTGCCATGGGTTGTGTTGGGGTTGTGCCATGGGTCGTGTTGGGGCTGTACCATGGGCTGTACCCCATGGGCTGTTTCCTGGCCTGCCTCACCGTGGTGTTTCCTCCCCCAGCAGAGTTCTGCCGCATCGACAAGCCGCTGTGCCACGATGAGGATGAGCAGCTCAGCTTTGAGGCCGTCCGCAACATCCACAAGCAGATGGACGACGATGCCAACGGCAATGTGGACGTGGAGGAAAGCGATGAGGTTGGTGCTCCGTGTCTCCCTGCCCTTCTCTACAGCGCTGCCTGCATCCCAGTGTGCTGCTGTGGGGCTGTGGGCTGCACTTTGCTCACCTGGTGAGGAGATGCCGTCCCGTCAGTCTGAGCTCTGATCCCAGCTCTGCATCGTGCAGCTTTTCTGCTGTTCTGGGGGCTCCTGTGCTTCATCTTTGGTTACACGCAGGCAGTTATCAGTGCATCCCAAGGCTGGGAGGCAGGTGGATCTGCTCACATGCCCACGGTTTTGGTTCGTTGCTCCTTTTGTAACTTTGGAGCAGGGAAGGCTGTCGGCTCTGCTCAAACCTCCCTTTGCCATCTCACTGCTGTCCCTTCCACTGCGCTCATCCTCCAGCACACCTGGGGCAGTTATCACACCTTTGAGGAAAAAAAACCTCATTTCTGTTGTCTTGGCCTTTGAAATGTGAGCTGATGGCTGTATGAAAGAGAAAGGAAATGATTGCTTTCCTGTATAAGCACCAAAAGAAGCAGTGACTGCTGGAGCAGGGAAAGCTTTTTGTTGTTCATAACAGCTTCTCCGTTGCAGCGGGTGCACAGGTGAGGGATGCTTTCCTCTAAGCCAACAGATAGAGGTAACACAGTTGAGGTGTTGGAAGAAGGCAGACCGTGGGGCTCTGCTATGGGCCGTGGGATCCCCATTGCTCACCCTATAGAAGGCTGGGAGCACAGGATGGAGGGACGCAGGGCTGAGCAGAGATGCTGCTGTGCTCTGAGGGCTCAGTGAGGCTGTGCTGATAGGGGAACCCTAGAGAACACACAACCTGTGTGTTGGTGTTGCTGTGGGCTCACTGAAGTGCAGCCTGCTGCTTCTGCACCCGCAGCTTTGGCCTTTATTTTCTCTTTCCTATGTGCTTGGCAAAGTAGAGGCTCTGAGAGCCCCTCAGTAGTGCTGTTCAGTGAGCAGCCCTGCAGAGCCCTGCTCTGGGATGCATCAGACAGAAATAGCCATCCAGAGGCTTGAACCCCTGCACCCAAAGGTTGTGCTGTGGGGCAGTGCTGCTGCTCCTGCAGGTCGGTGTCCCCAGATGGGCACAGCAGCCTGGAGCAGTGCTTGTGGGACACATTCAGCCCAGTGCTCCCATCCAGCAGCGCCATTCCCTCAGCCTAAATTCCACTGGGTGGAGTAATTAAAGCAAATGAAAAGCTTTTTTTTTCCCAGTCAAAGAAATGAAAAGCTTTCGGCTGCGTTCCCTGCAGCGTTCCCCCGCGGCGGCTGCAGCTCTGCCTCCATTCCTGGAGCTGTGCTGGGTTTTGTTGGGGCTGAGAAGCAGCAGCACTGCCAGCAAGTCCTGCCCTGCCTTGGGATTCCTGCTGGGTCCGTCCTGCCTGCTCCCTCTGCAGTGTAGCAATGCCATATGAGCAATAGCATTCGTGTTTCTGAAGGGCTGCAGGACCCGTGGCTCAGCCTGGGTCGCTGCTGCCCCGTGAGCACAGCCTGCCTGGCCCCTCATCTTCTGCCCCTTCTTTGTGCCTAACTTTGAGATTTCATCTCTCCTGTATTTAAAACACTGATTTTCTCGTGCGGAGTCACCGTGAATGGGCACCTGGGTGCAGTGCTGGGCAGCACTCATGGGCCACCACCCTCCATCCTGTCACTGCCGCCAGGTTTTGCTTTGTTTCCCTTTGGGTGATGAGCACGCAAGGCTCCTGCTGGCCATATAGCAAAGCCACGTGGGTTGCACACTGCTGCATCACTCTGGGAAGCACTGTGCCCTGGGACAGCCACACTCAGGTGTGCTTCACACTGGCCAGTGCACAGATCCTGCCCTGCTCTGTGCTGCCCTTCAATCCTCACTGCTTTATTCCTTCCTTCCTGGAGCCAATTTTCAGCGAAGCAAGAGATGACATCCCTGACCTCAATTAAAGCCAGAGAGCCGTCCCTCGTGGGAGAGCTTCTAATTAGCAATCTATTTCTGCTGCCTTTGCTCACCCAGAAGGCAGCTGTGGTGGTGCTGTGCTCGGATGGGGCTGCTGGGCACACCAGGTGCTGTCACCCTTTATTCCCAAGGAAACGAGGGGCGTCCCACCACCCTGCCCATCCTTCCTCATTCTGATCCTGTGGCCCTCAGCCACCTCCAGGCGTGGGCACACGGCTCAGGCAGTGCTGGGGAAGGATTCCCCCCACGTTGGACCTCGTGCAGTGAGCTGAGCTGCAGCCTGACTGTCCCCCAGCCAGCAGTGCTGTGGGATGCTGTGCTCAAGGCAGAGCTGCTGGGAGCGATGCACAACGTGGGGCACTGCAGCACTGGTGGGCAGCGTGGGGCCATGCTGTGTGTTGACGTGCACCTCGTTGGGTCCTTAAGGCTGGAGAAGCCCTCCAGGATCCCCCAGCTCACCCCGCTCACGCAGCCAAGATGCTGTTGGCCTTTTGCTCACACTGCTGGCTCGTGCTCAGCCCCAGACCCTTTCCAGTCACTCTGCCCCAAGCCTTGAACACTGCACGGTGTTGCTGTGGTCGAAGTGCAGGACCCAGCGCTGCTCTCGTTGGCCCCAACCTGCTGCCCCCAACCCGGCACTGTGGCCATGATCCCAGTCTCTGCTTCCCCCCCAGCCCTCCCCCGTGGCTGTGCTGCAGGCAGCTCTGAGCGATCGCTTTCCCTCTGTGTTCCCTGAGCTAAATATACCGGGCAGCAGCTGGCCCTGCTGTGACATTGCCACGTCCCATAGGTCAGGGCTGTGGGACACGGAGCTGCTGCAGGACCTGGTGCTCAGCTGTGTGCTGGGAACAACCCGGGCTGCTGCTGAATGCACCCTGAGAGCTCCGAGAGGGAATGCTGCACACTTTTAGTGCTCTGTCTTCCATTAAAGCATCATCTCCTTCTCTATGGGCAGCTTTAAAGAACTGTTACGTTCTTCTTGCTCTTGGAAGGAGTCCAGAGGAGGGCAGAGATGGTGAGAGGGCTGGAGCAGCTCTGCTGTGAGGAAAGGCTGAGGGCGCTGGGCTTGTTTGGCTTGGAGAAGAGAAGGCTGCAGGGAGACCTCATGGTGGCCTTCAGTGCTTGAAGGGAGCGGATGAACAGGAGGGGGAACGGCTGTGTGTGAGGGTGGGTGGTGACAGGACAAGGGGAATGGCTTGAAAGTGAGCCAGGGGAGGTTTGGGTTGGATGTGAGGAGGAAGTTTTGGAGGCAGAGGGTGGTGAGGCAGTGGCACAGGTTGCCCAAGGAGGCTGTGGATGCCCCATCCATCCCTGCAGGCATTCAAGGCCAGGCTGGATGTGGCTCTGGGCAGCCTGGGCTGCTGGTTGGCGACCTGCACACAGCAGGGCTTGGAGCTGGATGAGCGCTGTGCTCCTTTGCAGCCCAGGCCATTCTATCTTTCTATGATTCTTCACCTTAAAAGCCCTTTAGCGAAGAAGAACTGCTTGCAAATCATAGACTCAGCAAGGTTGGTGAAGAGCTCTGAAGTCAAATCGAACCCAGCATGCTCACTGGTGGCACCAAGAAGGCTGGAAGAGCCCTCCAAGACCCCCAGCCCCCTCCACTGTGCCACATCCCCCAGTGTCACATCCCCATGGCTCTGGGACACCCCAGGGATGGTGACCCCCCCAGGCAGCCTTTGCTGGTGCTGCTCTTTGGAGGAGGAATTCCCCTGGTAGCCAACCTGGCCGTCCCCCAGCACAGCTTGACTCTCACACCCCATTGTGCTGGTGGGGATTTCAGCCAGGAATTAGCTTTGAATGATGCTGGATGTTCCAGGAATGAGAATCTGAGCTGCAGTGCTTCCTGCAGTGCTCCCTGTGACATCTGTTGGCTGTGGGGGGACTGCAGGGAGGGCAGTGGATGGGATGCTGTGCAGTGCCTGTGCTGCTGGAAGGGTTAATGGAGTGCTGCTGCTGTTTCTTCTCCTAGTTCTTGAGAGAGGACCTGAACTACCACGACCCCACCGTCAAGCACAGCACCTTCCATGGTGAAGACAAACTCATCAGCGTGGAGGATCTTTGGAAGGCCTGGAAGACCTCTGAAGGTAAAAAACCCACAAAACCAACCAAGCAACCCAACCCAAACCCAAACAACCCAAGCAGCCATGCAGAATGGTGCCAGCACTCTGGGCTTGACATGGCAGCACGTCTGTGCGTCCCAGAAGGGCACTGAATTCTCCTTTGCTGCCCTTTGTCTGTCACTTTTCCAGCTTCCTTCTTTGGGCACTTCTGGATTCTGTGGCTCTCAGTGCATTTTTCAGCTCTCAGTGCGGCCACCTGAGTGTAGCAGGGGAAGTACCAGCAGCAGAGGGGCGGCCAGCAGGGACAGGGAGGTGATTGTGCCCCTCTGCTCTGCCCTCATGAGGCCCCATCTGCAGCACTGCGTCCAGGGCTGGAGCCCCCAGTACAGGAAAGACAGGGAGCTGTTGGAGAGGGTGCAGAGGAGCCACAGAGATGAGCAGAGGGCTGCAGCACCTCCCTACAAAGACAGGCTGAGGGAGCTGGGCTTGTTCAGCATGGAGAAGAGAAGCTGCGGGGTGACCTCAGTGCAGCCTGCAGTGCCTCAAGGGAGCCTGCAGACAGGAGGGGAGGCAGCTCTGTGAAAGGGGAGATGGCAGCAGGACAAGGGGAAATGGTTTGGAGTTGAGGGAGGGCAGCTGGAGGTTGGATGTCAGGGGGAAGTTCCTTAGAGAGAGAGTGGTGAGGTGCTGGAACAGCTGCCCAGAGAGGCTGTGATGCCCCGTCCATCCCTGGAGGTGTTGGAGGCCAGGTTGGACGGGGCCCTGGGCAGCCTGGGCTGCTGTGAGATGGGGAGGTTGGTGGCCCTGCATTGGTGGGGGGTTGGAGCTTCGTGATCCTTGAGCTCCCTTCAACCCAACCCATTCTGTGTTGTACGATTGGTTTCATTTCTCTGTTCCTATAAACATATGTTAGAATGGGGCCACGTGCTGCCCTGTGCCAACTCCTCCTCGAGGTTCAGGTCATGTTCTATGGGACAGCAGCATCCTCTGTATGGAGCAGAGCTGTGTGGCACTTTGTCTACTGCTGAAATTACCCACAGAAGTTTGCTGAATCCCAGAGGCACCCTCAAATGGAAGTAAAGTCCTAAACCCAGAGCTGTCCCGGGTGCATTGGGCACAGCACCTTACCCAGGACTGGGGAAGTTCAGCCCCGGGTGGGAAACCCCCAGCACTGCTGACCTGGTGAGGAAACTGTTGGTTTATAGCACTTTATAGCACAGTTTCACTTTCTCCCCAATCAGGATGTTAGAATTTCTGTGCGGAGAAGCATTAAAACTCCCCCTGCTGCCCTGCTCTGTGTTTCCTCTTTAGAAACTTCTCTCCTTTTGCTTTTGCTCTCTTCCTGTTAGTTACATGTGCAGGAAGTGATGCATCTCTGTGCAGCATCACTTCTGGTGGCAGTGAGTTTGTTCAGCACTCAGCGTTTGCTTTCCCATTTCTCTGTGTCTCTGTCTGATAACAGAACGGGCTCTTGCAGCATTGCTGGCCTCATCCAGAGCCCCATTTGGGCAGCTGAAGCTGAGCTGTAAAACCACAGATCCTGGTGGAGCTGTGCCAGCACTGGAGGTGCACCCAGGGCACACGTGTGTGTGTTTGCTGCGTCCTGCTGCTCCTCCTGCCTGCCCTGCTGTCCACGGGTACTTTTACAACACAGAACCACAGAAAGGCTTGGGCTGGAAGGGAGCTCAAGGATCACAAAGCTCCAACCCCCCACCAATGCAGGGCCACCAACCTCCCCATCTCACAGCAGCCCAGGCTGCCCAGGGCCCCATCCAACCTGGCCTCCAACACCTCCAGGGATGGACGGGGCATCACAGCCTCTCTGGGCAGCTGTTCCAGCACCTCACCACTCTCTCTCTAAGGAACTTCCCCCTGACATCCAACCTCCAGCTGCCCTCCCTCAACTCCAAACCATTTCCCCTTGTCCTGCTGCCATCTCCCCTTTCACAGAGCTGCCTCCCCTCCTGTCTGCAGGCTCCCTTGAGGCACTGCAGGCTGCACTGAGGTCACCCCGCAGCTTCTCTTCTCCATGCTGAACAAGCCCAGCTCCCTCAGCCTGTCTTTGTAGGGAGGTGCTGCAGCCCTCTGCTCATCTTTGTGGCTCCTCTGCACCCTCTCCAACAGCTCCCTGTCTTTCTTGTGCTGGGGGCTCCAGCCCTGGACGCAGTGCTGCAGATGGGGCCTCACAAGGGCAGAGCAGAGGGGGACAATCACCTCCCTGTCCCTGCTGGCCACCCCTCTGCTTAGGATCCCATTTGCTTTCCGAGCTACAAGAGCACACTGCTGCCTCATGGATCCACTGGGGGCCATGGATAAATCTCTCAGTGTTTATGGCTCTCAGGAGCAGATTGAATGTGGTTGGGATGCTGGGCCTCCATCGCTTCCCATAGAAGAGCAGTGCAGAAGGGCTGGGCAGGTTGGGGTGTGGGGTGCCTGGGGTCTGAGCAGTGTCATCAACAGCAATTCTCACAACTTGAGACTGTCAAAAGACACTTCTGGAATCTGTGCTAACTCATCCCAGGCCTTGTGTGGCTCCCAGCAGGGAGCAGAGGCTCTGTCTGGCATTCTGCCCTGGGTCATTCAGAGCTCCTGCAGGCCATGTCTGCCCAGCAGTGCCTCGGGCCCTGGGGCATGGCTCCTGCTGGGTGCTGGCTTCCATCCCAGCCCTTCCCATGGCACAGAAATGAGTTTCCTGCAGTTTGTGGGCTTGGAATGATAACTACAGGGAGTTTCCTTAAGCTCGGGCAGTTTGCTAACATGCATCTGAATCAGTTCCCAAGTTTGCTGGAGATGACACCTTCCTTTGAAGCCTTCTGCCAAGCTGCTGGCCCTGCTCCTGTCCGTTCTGCCGTGGTTCTGCTGCAGGCACTGAGCTCTGCAGTGAGCTGGGAGATGTTTCTCGTGTCCAAGGACTCACTGCCTTCCCCAGGAATCACAGCAGTGCAGAATTGTAGGGACTGAAAGTGACCTCTAGAGATGATTGAGTCCATCCCCCATGCAGAGCTTGCTCCATACAGCAGGCAGTGCTGGGATGCTGCTGTTCCAACCCCACGGCTGTTCCCCCTTTGCTGAAGGCAGGTGGTAGAGGTGCACATAGTGTGCTTACTGCTCACTCTGATGCTGCCTGGATGGTTTCAGCTGTAATAATGCTAAGCTGCTCGTGTGTTTCTTGCCCACAGTGTACAACTGGACAGTCGACGAGGTGGTGCAGTGGCTCATTACCTACGTGGAGCTGCCACAGTACGAGGAGACCTTCAGAAAGCTGCAGCTGAGCGGACACGCCATGCCCAGGTCAGTGCTCAGCCCCTGGGATGTGTGCCAGGGATGGAGCAGAGCCGAGGCAGCGGCGATCCATCCCTGTGCACAGAGCTGTGGGTGACTCCTGGCCAGCTCAGCTTGGCTCCGGGTGCTTGGCTGTGCTGCAGGCTTCACTGCAGGGATGTGCATGCAGAGAGGTAGGCCAGGTGCTGGGGCTGTCAGTGCTGCTGTGCTGGCTTGCACAACAGCCATCGTCAGCCTGAAGCTGTGCGCTCAGAGCTGCAGCCCTAAGCTGGAGCAGAGCAGGTCCAGGCAGTGCCCCGCTCTGCCCACGCTTCCTTTGTAACTCATCACCCTCAGCACAGGGATGGTCTCCGCTGGCTGCATCCCATGTGAGAAGTGTGCTCTGCAATCCATACAGTCAGCTGGCAGTGTACATTTGCTTGATAGATGCATCCACTGCATCTATCCTGCACGGTTAGCAGGGCACTGACAAGCTCGGTTTGCCTAGGAAGCAGTGTGAGCAGTCAGGAGGAATGGAAAGCCTTCACTTTTCTCTGGTGCTGAAGGCAGGGATGCTGCTTTTGATACAGATCTGGAACAGGTTGCCCAAGGAGGCTGTGGATGCCCCATCCATCCCTGCAGGCATTCAAGGCCAGGCTGGATGTGGCTCTGGGCAGCCTGGGCTGCTGCTTGGCGACCTGCACACAGCAGGGGGTTAAAATTAGATGATCGTTGTGCTCCTTTGCAACCCAGGCCATTCTATGAAATCTGCACCAGAAACAACACGATTTGAGGGCTTCCTTTAGGCCTGGCAGCTCTCTGCTCCTGCTCACCCCATTTCTCTGTCCGTAGCTCCCATATTATTCACTTCTGTTCCCTTTTGAATTGGGATGGATATGACTGTGCCTCCTCCTTGCGTTTCACAGATTAGCAGTGAACAATGCCACCATGATGGGGACAGTCCTGAAGATGACAGACCGCAGCCATAGGCAGAAGCTGCAGCTGAAGGCTTTGGACACTGTGCTCTTTGGTCCTCCTCTCTGTAAGTAACACTGCCCAGCTCCTTAAGTGCAAGGAGCTGCATCTGCTCAGCGGCAGACAGCAAAGATCCAGCTACGTGGCCCAGGCTTTATGCTGAATGAAGTCTGCTGGGTAATTGCAATGAGGCAGAACCTGCAGCAGGTCGGCTCGGGGCTCCAGCCCTGTCCTGGAGGGCTGGGTTTGCACTGAGCTGTGAGCACAGCTGGAGGGAGAGGAGTGCTGGGATGGCACCGAGCTGAAGGAGGGCCGGTTCTGGAGCTGCCTGTGAGCATCTCCTGATGATCTGGAGGCCCTCTGATTATCTCTGCAGCTCGGGGCGCTCCTTTGCATGCATTGCACCTGGCTCACAGCTTCAGTCTTGTTATTATGAGTCTCTCCTGCTTATGCACGTTGTTCTCATTAAGGCTGATGCTTTGGGGAGGTATCTGAGGCCTGGCTCCATCAGGACCCTGTGGTTAAAGCTGTCCCAGTTCCTGCTGGCATGCCCAGCACCAAGGAGGAATTTGGTTGGCAGCCACACAGGCGCTGTAATGGCAAAGTAAATTGCTTTTAATGGCTTTGGATTAATGCTTATTCTCTGTGTTTGAGGAGCTGCTGGGCAGCCGTCCTGGCACGCACCGTGAGCTGCAATTGTGCACACAGCAGCTGCACCCCCTGCATCAGTCCTTCATGGCTTTCTCCAAGGTTCCTAGAAGACAATTTTGGGGATGTGGGACCAAACTGAATGATTTACCTGTGCCCATCCCACAGCTGTACCCATCCCACAGCTGTGCCATCCTACAGCTGTGCCATCCCACAGCTGTGCCAACCCATAGCTGTGCCATCCCATAGCTGTGCCCATCCCATAGCTGTGCCATCCCACAGCTGTGCCAACCCATAGCTGTACCCATCCCAGAGCTGTGCCAACCCACAGCTGTACCCATCCTAGAGCTGTGCCATCCCATAGCTGTGCCATCCCAGAGCTGTGCCATCCCATAGCTGTACCCATCCCATAGCTGTTCCATCCCACAGCCGTACCCATCCCAGAGCTGTGCCATCCCATAGCTGTACCCATCCCATAGCTGTTCCATCCCACAGCTGTGCCATCCCATAGCTGTGCCATCCCATAGCTGTACCCATCCCATAGCTGTACCCATCCCATAGCTGTGCCATCCCACAGCTGTGCCCATCCCAGAGCTGTGCCATCCCATAGCTGTGCCCATCCCATAGCTGTGCCCATCCTAGAGCTGTGCCATCCCATAGCTGTGCCCATCCCATAGCTGTACCCATTCCATAGCTGTTCCATCCCACAGCTGTACCCATCCCAGAGCTGTGCCATCCCATAGCTGTACCCATCCCATAGCTGTGCCATCCCATAGCTGTGCTCATCCCAGAGCTGTGCCATCCCATAGCTGTGCCATCTCAGAGCTGTGCCATCCCATAGCTGTACCCATCCCACAGCTGTGCCCTGAGCTTCTCTTCCCATGTCTGAAACTGCATCTGGCCTTGTTAATGCAGCTGTGCCACAGGGCTGTGCTGCAGGGCTGTGCTGCAGCCGCTGTAGGGAGCTGCTCCTGGGTTTGTGCTGCGGGGCTCTGGAGGTCCTTTCCCAGCACTTCACATGTTGTTCTCGGACCCCCCAGAGCCCCTGCTGGTTTCCACTGAAATGCAGCTGAAGTCTTTTTGACGCCGTGCTCATTTTTCCACAGTTCTGTTGGCAATCTGGGAGCGTGGGTGGGCTGCTTGCTTTGGGCTGGATGGCAGCAGGGGGTGATGCTCCGCACTGCGCAGCGGGTGCTGCAGGGGGACGGACGAAATCCATTCTCTCCAACAATGGCAAATTAACTGTGCTGCTCGTTTAATGGCACAGAGAGCTCCTTTTGTGGGAAAGGCATTGCAGTTGGTGACAGTGGCTGCAGTTTAGTGTGAGATGTAACAGCTGCAGCGCTGCCTGGGCTCGGTGTGGCACTGCACAGCACCCACTGCTGCGTGTTGCTCAGCTCCGACCCATGGAGCAGCTGTGATCCTCTGTTCTTCCCAGCAGGGAAGGTTTGATCCTTAAGGAAGCAATGAGGCTGCGCTTGCACCTCTGCCTGTCTGCCCATCCCTCGTGCTGGCAGTGCAGGACCTGTTTGCAGGGCGCTGCTGGTGCTGGACGCCGACCTGCAAACACGGATCAGAGGGACTGGAAATGATGGATGTGCAGCAGAGTGCCAAGGAGCTGCTGCTTGGGAAGAGGATGTTGTGATAATCCATCCGGAACGGGAAGTGGGGCCAAGGCCAAGATCTTGGTTCTTTTGTTAGTGTTGAATTTGTAAAGGGAGTGTTTTCAGAGGGAGGTGGAGCTGCTCCGTGGTGCTGCGCTGGGTGCTGGGCAGGGGATGCTTTGGGCCACGGCCTGGTGCTGCTGCTGCAGGGCAGGGGGAGGTGTGGGATGCACTGCTGTCCTCCCAGCTGGGGTAGAGTAGAACAGCAGGGCTGTGATTTCCCTCCTCCCGTGCGCCCATGGGGATGGATGCACCGTGTGTGTGCTGGCAGCGTGCAGCCCATTGCTGGCAGGGCAGAGTGCTGACAGTGACAGCTGGCACCGGTTGTTGCTCAGCCATATATTAACAATCCAATCCCGGAGGTAAAGGTCACTCTTATTGAAAACAAACAAAACAGCATCGTTACCCTAAAGGAGATGATGCACATCTTTGTAGGCCGTGTCAACATTGCTAAGCGGTGCTTTTTATTGAGCCAGTTTCTGCTGAGCCTCTGTTAATGTGCTTCTGATGGATGAGAGGCGACGGTTCCTTATCTTCTAGTGGGGCAAGCAGAGTTGGGAGTGCGGTGTATCACAGGCAGAGGTGCCTGGAGGTGCTGGAACAGCTGCCCAGAGAGGCTGTGATGCCCCGTCCATCCCTGGAGGTGTTGGAGGCCAGGTTGGATGGGGCCCTGGGCAGCCTGGGCTGCTGTGAAATGGGGAGGTTGGTGGCCCTGCATTGTTGGGGGGTTGGAGCTTCGTGATCCTTGAGCTCCCTTCCAACCCAAACCATTCTGTGATTCTATGACTCAGGTTGGGAACGTGGCTGCTTGCTTTCTGGTGGTAACGCAGCCCAGCAAGAAGGACACAGCTCACACAGGGGAGCCCATTGGGGTACCCACACGTCCCGGGAGCTGCAGCGCCTGGCAGATGGGATGCCATGTGTCTGCCTGCAGCACTGAGGAATCCTGCTGCTTTGCTGTGTTTTTCCATTGTTGTCATAGCTGCAGTGTGCACCAAATGCACGGGAGGGATGGCTGCAGGGAGCAGGACCAGAAGCAGGCAGGGATGGAAGCAGGAGCAGGCAGGGCCGTGGGAGAGGCAATGACAGCACGCAGGGTCAGGCTGCAGCACTTGGACACAGTGCAGCGAGGGCAGAGGATGTCACTGGTAATGAAGTCCCTGTAATTGGGATGCAGGGATGGGATGGGAGCAGGGCTGTGTGTGTCATGTGCTGCTGGGGGGACGCCAGCCTTTAACAGCCTCATCTTTTCCCACTTACAGCACATGGCAGTTGTTGTTGGCTTAGAAGAGAAATGCATCGGAGAGCCAAGGTCAAACACAAGGCTTGCTGTCCTAACAGCAGATTTACTGTGCTTGTTGCTATTACACATCTGCTTTTCCATCTGCATTTTGGAGCTACCTTCATGGCCTCATTTCAAGCAGCACGGACCAGGAATTAGGCTGGATTCTCATCTTAGGGCTTTTCTGCTTCAGCTCTGTAGAGATGGCAGGGATTTATCGGAGCGCAGAGCTGTGTGTGGTGACAGACCTGGGGCTGTCACTGCTGCTGGGGCTGCCTGTAGCTGTGCTGCTGAGCCTCGAGCTGAATTGGGGCTTCCTGGCAGTGATGTCGGTGTCAGTGGGTGCCGTGGGTGCTGGTGCTGCCCCTCACGGGGGGCATACAGGGATTTCATACAAGCATGGAATCACAGAACCTCAGAAGCTGGAGAAGCCCTCCAGCATCCCCAACCCACCCCACATCCCCACAGCTCTGGTTGGTGACCCCCCCCCCTGTCCCCGTGCAGCTGTGTTGCTCTTCGGAGGAGGGATTGTTCCTCCTTCCCCTGGGATTTCGGGGGGCTATAAATACTGTTGGTGCTTCCCAGCTCCAAATGATGAGGCATTTCTTCAGGACTGAAGGTGTTGCTGCTGACTGCTCAGCAGCTGCTCTTAGGAGGGGAGAGGATGAACTCTCGTGTCCTTTACACCCATGGGTTCCTGCCAGCACCGCAGAGAGCAGCAGGGCGTGCGCTGGAGGTGGAGGAACAGATCCATTCCATGCTGGGAGCAGGCTGCTGTGGCAGCCATCCTCCCACTGAAGGCACAGCTCTGCCTTCGTGTGCCCTTCTGTCCCAAGACAGGGATGCACACCAGCACTCCCTCATGCTGTGCCAAGCTGATGCTGTGTGCTCTGAAAGCCTTAAGTGCTCTCAAATGGAAGGGAGGGGAAGTGAAAGCCCTATGCTTGCTCAGTCATTATGAGGGAGGATGTTTTATGGTTTGTTTGTTTTTGGTGTTTTTTTTCCCCTCCCAAAAAAGCTTGTGTTTTAAGGAAGCAGAGATGAACTCGAGGCCCTGAAGGGCTTTTTGGTCCACATTAAAATAAGCACACATGGAGCAGACACAGAAATAAACGGAGATCTGACTCAGAGCTGGGCCAGTTCTGCACTGCTCTGCGCTGTGCTGTCCCAATGCAGACGTGTGCACAGGAGCAGAGGGGTGCAGGGAAAATCGATGAGCAGAGGGCTGGAGCAGCTCTCCCATGAGGAAAGGCTGAGGGCACTGGGCTTGTTTGGCTTGGAGAAGAGAAGGCTGCATGGAGACCTGATGGTGGCCTTCAGTGCTTGAAGGGAGCGGATAAACAGGAGGGGAACGGCTGTGTGTGAGGGTGAGTGGTGACAGGCCAAGGGGAATGGCTTGAAAGTGAGCCAGGGGAGGTTTGGGTTGGATGTGAGGAGGAAGTTTTGGAGGCAGAGGGTGGTGAGGCAGTGGCACAGGTTGCCCAAGGAGGCTGTGGATGCCCCATCCATCCCTGCAGGCATTGGAGGCCAGGCTGGATGTGGCTCTGGGCAGCCTGGGCTGCTGGTTGGTGACCTGCACACAGCAGGATGGAGCTGGATGAGCGCTGTGCTCCTTTGCAGCCCAGGCCATGCTGTCATCCTATGAAATCTGGGAGCAGATGGTGGCTGTGCTGCTGCCCCTCTGCAGTGCTGACCGAGGGAGGAGAGCTGCTCTGCCTGCACAGCACCGCTCCTGAGCTCCAGCTCCAAAGCCCACCTGCTATAGGGGGGGTGATGACATTATGTTAAGTGTCCCAGCTCAAAGCACCCCCCAAGGCAAACAAACCACCTCCCCACTCCGTGCCCTCAGCAGCCTTTCCTTCTCTGGCAGTGACACGCCACAACCACCTGAAGGACTTCATGCTGGTGGTGTCCATCGTCATCGGGGTGGGCGGCTGCTGGTTTGCCTACATCCAGAACCGTTACTCCAAGGAGCACATGAAGAAGATGATGAAGGACCTGGAGGGCCTCCACAGGGCTGAGCAGTCCCTCCACGACCTGCAGGAGAGGTAAGAGCTGCGTGGCCCCCATCGGCTGCTGGCTTTGCTGCTGGTTGTTCCTCATTGGGGTCTCCCACCTCATTCTCTTTGCAGCTCTCCCCCTCAGTGCAGTGTGGGTAGCCTGAGCTGCCTGGTCTGTGCGACCCTGCATATAGCAGGGGGGTTGAAACTTGATGATCATTGTGGTCCTTTTCAACCCAGGCCATTCTATTATTGCATGACTTCTCCCAAACACACAGAACTGTAATGCAGATCTGTACCTCTCTGGATAAAAGAGCCTCTTAAAGGATGGGAAGTAACCCAGTTTGCTTGTTGTCATCTGGGAAGGCTGCTGCCCTGCCTGGCAGCCCCTTGGGAGCCATCCATGCATGGGATGTGTTGAAAAGCCTTTCTGTGATCACATCAGTTGGTATCTGCATGATGAGAGGGCACTTAGAAGTGCACCAGGCTGGCGGTGCCCAGCGCAGCACATCCACGTCAGCACTGCAGATGTGTGACCTGCTTTCTTTTGGACTTGAAGGGTTTTCCTGTCTGCCTGCCAAGGGAGCAGGCTGTAATCCACAGCTCATTTCACACGGCATTGTGGAGTTCTCCATCACAGCCAGGACATAACCTGGAGAACCAGGGAACCTCTGGGTGTGCAGCTCCTGCAGCCGCCGCTCGCAGCGGTGCTCATCCATGGCACCGTGCAGGACAGGGGATGGGCACCTGGGAAGGAGCAGCTGGGCCTGGGGAGCTGAACCTGAGCTCAGAACCAGGTGAGGAGGCCCCAACCTAAGCACAGAATCGCAGAGGTGCAGGGGTTGGAGGGGTTGGAAGAACCTCCCTCGCCTTGCTGGCCACGCTCCGTGCAATGCACCCCAGGTCCCATCGGCCTTTTTGGGCACACTGCTGGCTCACGGCCACCTTCTGGTCACCAGGACTCCCTGGTCCTTCTCTGCAGAGCCCCTGTGCAGCAGCTCAGCCCTGACTGTACTGCTGCTGTGGCTGTTCCTGCCCAGCTGTAGGATCCTACACTTGGCCACGTTGGATGCTCTCAGGTTCCTCCCATCCCAGCTCTCAGGCCAGATCCCCATGGGCCTGGGCACCAGTGAGGCAGTCCTGCTCAGCAGTTTGCTTGCTAGGAGCTCCTTTTTGGACCTCAAACCAGGCTGTTCCCACTGATGGAAGTTCAGTGCTGAGCACATCTGCAGGACGGCCCCATCTGCTGCTGCTGCTGCTGCTATTCCTGTCTCTGTGTTCCTGGAGACTGGGGAGGGGAACGCAGACACTGAGAGCCATTTGTGCCTCATCTTTTGGGAACACTCATTAGCACTGATGCTTCCCAGTCCCCCGAGTGGCCCATCGTGCAGATAAGTTCACATCAGAGCACATCCCTCTGCTGATGTGCTGCTGAGCTGTAGGTCCATCTGTGCCCATGGCACAATGCAGTGCTGCACTCCATCCTGGAGCTCACTGCACCAAAGGGCTCAGAGGGTGGCTTTGTCCACTGCCAGCATCAGAAAGCACAGCTCTGCTGTGAGCAAAAGCCAGTGGGAAGGGAAAATGCAATGGTAGTGCACGCTTGGAAATTGCCTTGAGGATAAATCTCCTATGAAAGGAATTCTGCATCATAGCATGGGGAAAATTCTCCTTTAAATAGAGATATTTGGGTGGTTTGGAATTCTTATGGCCCTACTGTGGGAGAGCTTCAGCAATGAGCTCAGGGCAGAGAGCGTGGGTTTATCTGAAAGCTTGGAACGCCTTGGCAGAAACCTCTGTTAATTGGGAAGAAAAACACTGGAGTTTCTCAACAGAGCTGTAAATTGAAAATAAACCTTTTCCAAGAAGAGAGCCAACATCATGGCTGCTGAGAGGCCAGATTTGTTGTCGATTGCTGTCCGGGTGCCAAGGATGAGCCTGCAGAGCAAGGGTTCTTGGGTCTGCATCCTTGTTCTGTGCCCTGCTTATGGACTCAGTGCATCCTTGCTCTGTGCTCTGCTCTGTGCATCCCTGTCTTGTGCTCTGCTCTGCTCTGCTGTGTGCATCCTTGCTCTGTGCTCTGCTCTGTGCATCCCTGTCTTGTGCTCTGCTCTGCTCTGCTCTGCTGTGTGCATCCTTGCTCTGTGCTCTGCTCTGTACATCCCTGTCTTGTGCTCTGCTCTGCTCTGCTCTGTGCATCCCTGTTTTGTGCTCTGCTCTGCACATCTTTGCTCTGTGCTCTGCTCTGTGTTCAGTGCATCCTTGCCCTGTGCTCCGTTCACAGCTTCTGTGCGTCCTTGCGTTGTGCTCCACTCTGTACTCAGTGCTTCCTCTGTGCTCTGCTCATGCAGAGACCCTAATTGCTCCCTGCATCCTTGCTCTGTGCCCTGCTCTTAGGCTCAGGGCATCCTTGCTGGGTGCTCTGCTGTGTGCTCAGTGCCCCCATTCTCCCTGCTCTGCTCGTGCTGCACACATCCCTGGGCTGAGCACGCGACAAGCTCAGCGTTTGCTGCGGGGCTGCAGAACAGCCCCTGCATGCTGCACAGAGCCAGGTTTGTGGCTGAGGATCGTTTTTCCCTTTTGTCTGTGCCCATTGGGGTGTGGCGGGCAGGAGCAGCCGCAGCTGAGGTGGCTCCATCTGTGACCATTTCCTTTCAGCACGGTGAGCTTCCTCAGCCTTCCAGCTGTGGTGGCCGCTGGCGCGGTGTGAACAGGAGGGGGGCTCCTGTGCACGGCGCCCCCTGCTCCTCACGGCTCCCATCTCCCTGTCCTGCAGGCTGCAGAAGGCCCAGGAAGAGCATCGCTCCGTGGAGGTGGAGAAGGTGCACCTGGAGAAGAAGCTGCAGGACGAGATCAGCATCGCCAAGCAGGAGGCGCATCGGCTGCGAGAGCTGCGGGAGGGCACTGAGAATGAGCTGAGCAGGCAGAAGTATGCAGAGCAGGAGCTGGAGCAGGTGAGGGGCGGCCCATGGTTGCACAAACACACACATGTGGCATGCCATAGGAGCAGCACGCAGCCAGCACTGAGCCTGCCCGCCGTTGAGCCCGGTGCCGTGCTGCTCCTAACACCTTTTTGCCTTTGCTTTTTCCCACCTCGTGGAGGAAAAGATCAGAGAATCACAGAATGGTTTGAGCTGGAGGGGATTCCTGGGGGCCCCCAGAATCACTGAATGGCCAGGGTTGGAAGGATCATGAAGCTCCAACCCCCCCACCGTATGCAGGGCCACCAACCTCCCCATTTAATGCCAGACCAATAGTAGACCTGGTGCCACTGCCTGCAATGAGCACAGCTCCATGAGTGCTCAGAGCCACCTGACGTCACCTGGCCCTTCCATCACATCCCTGCAGTGACTGGGGGAGAGGTGGTGGCTGTGGAGCTGCCCCACAGGGCAGGAATGCTGCCTGGCCTGCAGCTGCACCCCACCATCCCCTTCCAAAGCACCAGCCTTCAGATTTCTCTCTTCTCCATCTGTGGGTTTAGGAGAGATGTGGGGCAGCTGTTCTGCCGTTGGCTCCAGAAATGTCCAAAGAGAACTTCCTTCCAAATGAATCTGGAAATGCAGACCTGGGGAGAGTTTTGTGTGTGATGCTGGCAGCAGTGATGTGCGAGCAATGCATTTGTGTGGCACTGTTTGAGTAATGCATCACAGGTCAGAGAAAGGGCTTCCAATGCGACATCTAAAAGCCCAGGGAGCCCCAACAAGGGCTGGAGGGAAGAGATGGAAATAAACAGCATTGCTAATGGTGGCTCAGCAGCAGGGAGCGAAGGGAGGCGTGGGAGCTGTGCCTCAGAACCACCTGGTGCCCAAACCTGCAAAGCTTTACAGCCCAAAGCACAAATGCAGCTGCCCCTCCGTTTCACCCGAGGGAAAGCTGTGCTGTGACCTGATGTGATCACAGATCACTTCCAACAGAAATAATGTGAGGCAGCACCGTGTGCCCCACAGTGCCGTGAGGTGTTTGTGTGCCCCAGCCCGACCCCCATCCACTCCACCTGGGAGGAGGAAGGAGAGGAAAGCAGAGCCCAGGCATTGCACTGGGTGGGGAGAGGTCAGCGCTCCGCCAGCAGGGAGCCGTGCGGCAAGATTCCTTCCTCCTCTTGGTTGGAGTGAGAGCAGTTCTGACGCCCTCAGGCCCCATCCAGGATCCCAGTTTGTCCCACAACCTCTCCACGAACGCACTGAGCTTCAGTGCCCAGCTGCACAGCAGCTCTGGGGCCGTTCTATGGGGTGCACAGCTCTCCAAGCCTTCCTGTCCCACCTGCTGCCAACTCGAGGGCACTCATCCGTTCCACCACTCCTGCCCTCGGGAAAGCTGCCAGCCAGAGGTGACTTCCCCTCTCTGTTGTTTCTCAGAGGCCTTCATGAGGGATGCCTCCAAAGGGTGAGTACTGGCATCGTCCTTCTGCCCCCACCGTGTGCCTGTAACACAGCCACCATCCCAGTGTCCCCCACACACAGTAACCCATCACCCCACTGACCGTAGAACTCGTCTGGTTGTTTGATGCCGTGGATATTAAACCCAGAGTTTCTTTTGCACCCGTTGGTTCTTATGACTAAAATGGTTCTGTGGGGTTGGGAGCTCGTGCTGGAGCACAGCAAGTGGTGCTGAGAGCTCAGTGTTTGGGGCTGGGCTGCTTGCAGCAAATCCGTCCTCAATGGGTCCTGCTGTGCCCAAGGGGTGACCACGCAGCACAGGGTCAGAAGGCACTCATTGCTTTACGAAGTGCCACTTGGTGGTCGGGATGGGACCTTGGAGGTCATCACAGGGGAGCATACACCATATAAGCCCTGTTTGGGTTCGTTCCCTGTGATGGATGTGATGCACACAGCACACAGTAGGCAGCACGCAGCAGGCAGCAGGCAGCAGATGTCACAGCACGGCCTGGGCTGCAAAGGAGCACAGCGCTCGTCCAGCTCCAACCCCTGCTGTGTGCAGGTCACCAACCAGCAGCCCAGGCTGCCCAGAGCCACATCCAGCCTGGCCTTGAATGCCTGCAGGGATGGATGGGGCATCCACAGCCTCCTTGGGCACTGGATGGGGTCTGTGTGAGCCAAGTGTTGGACCAGCCCTGGCTCCTGTTTGTCCCCCCGTTGCCCCCATTCCATTGGTGCAGCACAGCAGCCATTCCCTTTCCCATAACACAGCACTGCTGCCTCTCCTCAGGTCCGAATGGCTCTGAAGAACGCCGAGAAGGAGCTGGAATCACACTGCAGCTGGGCTGCCCCCGAGGCCCTGCAGAAGTGGCTGCAGCTGACCCACGAGGTGGAGGTGCAGTACTACAACATCAAGAAGCAGAACGCAGAAAAGCAGCTCCTGGTGGCCAAGGAAGGGGTGAGCATCTCAGCATCCTGCTCTGAGATCTGCCCATCGCTGCCTGGGGGAAGGTTTGGGAATGGAAGCTGCACGGCGTGTTCTGTGCCCTCACTCCATGTGCACAGCCCCTGTTCTGGCTGTCCTACGTGCTCAGGCAGCACCGTTTCTTAGGAGCACATGCACTGTAGCAATGAATCACCCTCTCTGTATTCCCAGTCGTTCCAAGCTTTCTGTGCCAGCCGAGGAGCTGAGAGCTGCAGGGGAGCTGCTGTAACATGCATTCAGCTCTGTGGATGTGTGCAGAAGCCAGAGCTGACAGCTCACAGGAGTCCCTCTGCCGTACTGCACTGTTACGATGGACGTGACATGTGATAGTTCTATCCTCAGAAAGGCCAGGGCAGGCTCTGGGAGAGCCCTTCTCTGCATGGAGCAGTTGCTTTGGGTCCCTCTGGGGTGCTGCAGGGCTGGGGGTGCAGAGCAGCATCTCCCTGCTCAGCCCATGGGCTGGGGGTCACCCTCCTGTCCTGCAACACATTTCACACCATTCACACGTGTGCCAGCAGCTGCAGGGCTATTTCTGTCACAGCCCCTCCAGGATGTTCTTGTCCAGGAGGAAACACAAGGTCCTCGTCTTCCTCTGACCTTTCCTTCTTTCTGTTAACATTCCAGGCTGAAAAAATTAAGAAGAAGCGCAACACTCTGTTTGGAACATTTCATGTTGCTCACAGCTCGTCTCTAGATGACGTGGATCATAAAATCTTAACTGCAAAGTGAGTGTCTCCTCAAGTCCTCCCCGTCCCTGCTTCTCCTATGAGGAAAGGCTGAGGGCACTGGGCTTGTTTGGCTTGGAGAAGAGAAGGCTGCATGGAGACCTGATGGTGGCCTTCAGTGCTTGAAGGGAGCGGATAAACAGGAGGGGAACGGCTGTGTGTGAGGGTGGGTGGTGACAGGACAAGGGGAATGGCTTGAAAGTGAGCCAGGGGAGGTTTGGGTTGGATGTGAGGAGGAAGTTTTGGAGGCAGAGGGTGGTGAGGCAGTGGCACAGGTTGCCCAAGGAGGCTGTGGATGCCCCATCCATCCCTGCAGGCATTGGAGGCCAGGCTGGATGTGGCTCTGGGCAGCCTGGGCTGCTGGTTGGCGACCTGCACACAGCAGGGCTTGGAGCTGGATGAGCATTGAGCTCCTTTGCAGCCCAGGCCATGCTGTGATTCCATGATTCCCAGCCCTGCTGTGCTCTCAGTGGTTGGCCCCGCTCCCACCCACCAGTGCCCTGTGTGTGTGTGAGACCGATCCAGACCCACGCAGAGCCCCGAGTCCCACAGAAGCAGCCTTTCATAGCATTGTAAAACAGCTTGTGGTCGTGCTTTCCCTTCAAGCCCTCCTGCTTTGCTTGCAGGCAGGCACTGAGCGAGGTGACGGCAGCGCTGCGTGAGCGCCTGCATCGCTGGCAGCAGATCGAGCTGCTCTGCGGCTTCCAGATCGTCAACAACCCCGGCATCCACACGTTGGCATCCGCCCTCAACATCGACCCGGGTTGGATGGGCACCCCGAGGCCCAACCCGTCCCACTTCATCATGACCGACGACGTGGATGACCTGGATGAGGAGATCGTGTCTCCCATGTCCATGCAATGTATGCAGCCGTGGGGCGGCGCCGCATCGAGTCGGGGGTGGAGGGGGAGCAGAGAAGGGAACTGTAGGGTTGGTGATGCTGGGGGAGCTGAGAGGGGCTGCGTTGGTGTTGAAGGATGGCAGGGAGGTGGGTGGGCGCTTGGGTTGGCGCTGCTCACATCCTTGGAGGAAAGGCAGAGCCCGGGGCAGCGCGTGCCTCTCGCTCCCTGGTTGCTGAGATGTTGGGTTGCATCTCTTTGTACGGGAGGACTTTGTGAACCAGCCCTGGCTGCAGCACCCACACTCACACGGGGCCTCGCTTCTTCTCCCAACGTGCAAAGTCCACCTGCAGCTTCCTATCTGTAGTTGTGTGAGAGGAAGGGAAGCCTTGGCAGGAGCAGCGCTGGGAGCAGAGCAGCCCGTGCTGACGGCACTGGATGCAGCGAGCTTTCTAGTTGGCCTCCTTCGGGTGATTTGCTGCTCAGGTCCTCCTCAGCGCTGGGTCTGTAAGTGGCAGGAGGTGGGAGGAGGAGCAGAGGAGCCCTGTGCTGTCCTGTTGGTGCCCATCAGCTCTTGGGAAGGGGAGATGACAGCAGGACAAGGGGAAATGGTTTGCAGTTGAGGGAGGGCAGATGGAGGTTGGATGTCAGGGGGAAGTTGTTTAGAGAGAGAGTGGTGAGGGGCTGGAACAGCTGCCCAGAGAGGCTGTGATGCCCCGTCCATCCCTGGAGGTGTTGGAGGCCAGGTTGGATGGGGCCCTGGGCAGCCTGGGATGCTGTGAAACAGGGAGGTTGGTGGCCCTGCATTGGTGGGGGGTTGGAGCTTCGTGATCCTTGAGCTCCCTTCCAACCCAAACCATTCTGTGATGCTGTAATCTTCCCTCCCCTGGGTTCAGCCCTGCTCAGGGAGGGGGAGGGACCAAAGGTTTGGAGCAGGGCAGCAGCACAGAGCACCCAGAGGTGAAGAGAGATCTGCAGCAGCTGGGAAGGCTGCAGGAGGGATGGACTGTGGGCATTCCATGGGATCAACAGGTGCAGGGTGTGGATCTTTGGGCACATGTGTTTTAGGAGGAAGTTTTTCACACATGGGGTGGTGAGGCAGTGGCACAGGTTGCCCAAGGAGGCTGTGGATGCCCCATCCATCCCTGCAGGCATTCAAGGCCAGGCTGGATGTGGCTCTGGGCAGCCTGGGCTGCTGGTTGGCGACCTGCACACAGCAGGACTTGGAGCTGGATGATGAGCACTGAGCTCCTTTGCAGCCCAGGCCATCCCATGGCTCTGTGGTTCTGTGATCAGGCAGCAGCAGGATGCTCAGGGCTGCTGCTCCCCACGGTCACTTCTTTCTCTTCCCCCCACCTCCCCCAGACGCAGCCTGGCTCTTTGGGCGCAGGTTCAGCGATCGCTCGTCTCTGTCCTCGGAGGATCAGTCCCTGTGGAAATACCCTGGTTTGGTTCTTTTTAATTATATCCACTTTATTTTGTTCTATTCTCTGCCCTTTTTCTGGACTAAAAATACATCCGCAGATTTTCCAACTTTCTGGCACGGAACAACTAACAGATGTACCTCTGTACATGGAGTCACCCTCACTAACACCAGGGAGGAGCCTGGTGGGATGAGGAAGAACCACAGCTGGCTGCACCCTGAGGGTTTGGGTTTAGAAAGCAAAAACCCATTGGGCAGCTGCTGGGCAGTCAGAGTGTTGCTGTGGGTGGCTGAGGGGATCTTCCCTCCCAGTGCCTTCCCCAGAGCTGTGTGGAATGAAATATGCTGAGCAGTGCTGTGTGCTGTGCCAGTCTGTCCCCAGGCTCTGATCCTGGGCTGAAGGCTGTGAACAGGATGATTGTCTGCTATAGGATGGGGGGATGCTGTGGATGCCCCATCCCTGCAGGCATTCAAGGCCAGGCTGGATGTGGCTCTGGGCAGCCTGGGCTGCTGGTTGGCGACCTGCACACAGCAGGGCTTGGAGCTGGATGAGCGCTGTGCTCCTTTGCAACCCAGGCCATGCTGTGATTCTGTGATGTGAGGCTGTGCTGCAGCAGGGAGGGCAGGGCTCAGCTTTTGGTCCCACACTTATTGCAAGGAAAAGGAGAGCGCAGAGCTGTAGGGTGCCAAGCTGGTAAGTGGGAATAACAGCAGGAGAGACCTCATGGGGAAAAGGTGTATCCCAGGACAAGCAGATACCCATGGAATCACACTGGAGAAGAACCACCAATGTGAAAATAAAGCTGCCTGAGTGATGCTTGCTGTTCCTTCTCCCACTCGAGGTGTCCCTGCAGGGATCCTGCATTGCTGCCAGCAGAGCAGCAGGAGGATCTGATGTCCCTGAGGGATGTTAAGGCAGTGATGTGCTGGTTCTTCGATTCCCACAAGAGCTCTCCTTCTGCCTCATTTCTGAGCTTTCCTCTCTGTTCACCTCCGTAACCGATTGCACATTTACTCCTCATGCTGTGTATGTCACCCTGAACACCTTATCTCCTGCAGAAGGGGAACACCTCGTGTGGATGTGAGAGAATGGACTGCATGCTCTGCTCCAAAATCTGCAGCGTAGGGTTTGGGGCACAGCTGAGGGACTGAGCTCCCTGGCCATGTGTGACTTCAGTGACGCCCTTTGGGACCAGCCCTGTAATATCCATCCCCTGTAATCCCAGCTGTGATGGCACCTGACAAAGGCCCCATCCCTGGAGGTGTTGGAGGCCAGGTTGGATGAGGCCCTGGGCAGCCTGGGCTGCTATGAAATGGGGAGGTTGGTGGCCCTGCATGGCACAGGGGGGTTGGAGCTTCGTGATCCTTGAGGTCCCTTCCAACCCAAACCATTCTGTTTGGGATTAGCACCCAGCTCCCACGTCTGCCACAGGGGGCACGGAGCTGAGCATCCCTGGGCCGCAGAGGAATGGGACAGCCCAGCCATGGGGTATGGGGGGGTCAGTGCCTGTGCTGGGGGAACCAATGTACCCCAAACGTGCTGCTGTGCTGCAGAGGAGCCCAGCAGGGAGCAGCCAGGTGGGCTGGGCAGGGTGAGGGCGGTCAGATAAGGTGTTCAGAAAGCAGCCGTGTTGGGAATGTTGGGCACAGCTTCTCACCAACAGCCATTAACGAAGCAGCAGCACCAACCTAACGCCTCTGCTCCAGAGCAGCGCTGCGGTTGGGCTCCCATCTCAAAGCGGCGCTGTGGTCGGGGTCGCATCTCAGAGCGTTCAGCCCCTCTCCCTTCTCTCCTTGCAGCTCCTGCTTTGCCCAGCACCGTTCGCCAGCGCCTGGTGGACCCCCAGCACGGCCACGGATCTCAGAGGTTGGTAGAGAGTTACGTGCACAGCCAGCATGAGCCGGGCCAGCCTGCCCAGCACCCGGCGGGCCGAATGCCCCTCCGTCGAATGCACAGCCTCTCCTCCGGACAGCCTTTCAGTTCTGACCTTCCTGGCACCGCTCCGTCATCCACCACAGCCACCTCTTGCTCCTCATCCGCCACTCCTGCACCTGCTTCCCATGTCCACCCTCTCTATCACCATCACACCACCTCTTATTTCCTTCAGATGGACTCCAACCCCGATCTGCCCCCTCCTGATGTCACCTCTGGAGCTCGCTGTGGCACTGAGAGCTTTGGGTATATGCCGTTTCTTTTCTCGCTCCCTCCCTCCTGCTGTGTCCCAGGGCTGCTGCTTGCAGGGCTGCTTTCTCTCCTCCATCCCTCCCCGCTTTCCTTTGGGGTCTCTGCATCGTGGTTTACCCATAGCTGTGTTTCCTCCCCCCCTCCCTCCCCTCTCAGGGGTCCCAGGGAGCGCTCTGCTGTCCGTTCCCATCCCCGTGAGCTCAGCTGTGGGTAAATCCAGGGGTGCTGGATTGGCTCTGGGGCACTCAGACCGTGGCTGGGGCTGCAGATGAGGGGATGCAACCCACTGAGCAAACACTGACCTTGCAGGAAGCCTTTGTGCGTTGGGGGGCTCGCAAAGGAAACAAGGTGGGTGCATTGCTGTGAGCTCGCATTGGAGCTGCTGGGCGCTGTGAGCTCAGTGCTGACAGGACCTGGAGATCCACTGCGTTGTGCTTCCAGCTGAGGGACCTCTGAGCAGCAGCAGTGCAAGGCAAGGGGAAATGGCTCGGGACAAGGGGAAGTGGTTTGGAGTTGAGGGAGGGCAGCTGGAGGTTGGATGTCAGGGGAAGTTCTTTACTGTGAGAGCGGTGAGGTGCTGGAACAGCTGCCCAGAGAGGCTGTGATGCCCCGTCCATCCCTGGAGGTGTTGGAGGCCAGGTTGGATGGGGCCCTGGGCAGCCTGGGCTGCTGTGAGATGGGGAGGTTGGTGGCCCTGCATTGGTGGGGGGTTGGAGCTTCGTGATCCTTGAGCTCCCTTCCAACCCAACCATTCTGTGATGCTGTGAGGCAGAGCTCCATGTTCCCAGATCTCAGGCTGCTGTTCAGTGCCTCTCAGGTGAGGACTGGGGGCTTTTTGGGGCCCTCTGCCCACACAGCAGCCATTGTCACCCCACATCTTCTCCTGCACCAAGCTGTGTGTGGGTGCAGCTGAGCCAGGCAGCATCCTGCAGTGGGGCAGAGCAGGGGATGCTCACAGGGAGCAGGAGGTCCTGTGTCACCCTGCTGGGAACCCTGTGTCTGTTGGGAGCTGCAGCGAGGCCCCCAGGTCTGGGGGGCTGCAGTGGTCACTGTGCCCCATGGATGCCCCTCCTGGAGCTGCCCCACAGCTGTGCTGCATCGCCTTGTTCTGTGCTGGGCTTTGGGAAGGGAGCTGATGGGAGCAGGCTGGAGGGGTCCTGGCGGGTCGGGCAGGGCTGTGCTGCTCCCACTGACCCGCACTGACAGGCAGCCATCCCAAATCAGCCACCTCCATCTGCCCCGTGCTGTGCAGCACACTGCAGGGCCTGGCATCGTGGTGCAGCATGGGGTGCTGTGGTGTGGGGTGCTGCACTACAGGGTGCTGCACTACAGGGTGCTGCACATCAGCAGGCTCTAAGCCCTAGGCTGTACCTCTCAATGGGGGACACAGGGAGGCACCAGTTTTGCTGCAGAAAACCACAGCGCAGAGTCCAAAAGCAGCATCGTGGTTTGCTGGGCAGTGTTTGTTTGGGGATTAGGAGAAGCAGCGTAATTAAAATGCCACTTAATTAATTACTGCCAATTTGGGTCCAACAGAGGCTCTCCTGGCCCTGGGATTGCTCCCAGCTGCCCTAACCTGGCTCTGCAACCAGCAAACAGCTGAGTGCTGTGCTCTGCTGCGCGCTGCTGAACGGCTGTGTGGGTCGGTGCTGAGGGGCTGCAGAGGGAACCCAATTAGAACAGGTCATTAGCGGGGAGTCGTGGCTGGCTTCTCACATTCCCCTCCATCACTCAGAGCTAATCGGAGCTAATTGCTGCTCGCTGCTTGCTCTCTGTCCCCAGTGGTGCAGCACTGTAGTCCTGCAGAGCACGAATGGTTGGTTGGGCAGGTTGGATGGGGCTCTGGGCAGCCTGGTCTGGTATTAGATATGAAGGTTGGCAGCCCTGCACACTGCAGGGGGGTTGGAGCTTTGTGATCTTTGAGGTCCCCTTCCAACCCATGGCATTCTATGGTTCAGCTCTGCAGGAGCAGAGCCCTAAATCCACGCTCTGCCTCTGTTTGTCGTGGAAAGCAGTGATGGAGAACTGGGCAAAGTGGAGCTGTTGCTTTGATGTTACCAACAGGCTGCGTCTGTAGCAGCTCAGCGCTCCTGGGCAGGAGGGATTTTGGGCTGCAGGGTCAGCTCAGCCCACGTGGCTGTGCTGGGGGGTGAGGAGGGCTGCCCAGAGCCCTGGCAGGGAGCTCTGCCATCCAGCAACCGCTCACTGTTTGCTTCTCTTTTGCAATTGGCTTCAGAGGATCCGGTGCGAATAAGGTCAGAGCTGGTGTGAGTTGGGAGGCTGATGTGTGTCTGTCCGTGTCACCATGGGGCTGGAGGGGCTGCAAGGCTGCCTGCACAGGGCTCTGTGTGTGTGCACAGGGTTCTTTGTGTGTGTGCAGGGCTCAGTGTGTGTGCACAGGGCTCTGTGTGTGTGTGCAGGGCTCTGTGTGTGTGCACAGGGCTGTGTGTGTGTGCAGGGCTCTGTGTGTGTGCACAGGGCTCTGTGTGTGTGCAGGGCTCTGTGTGTGTGCACAGGGCTCTGTGTGTGTGTGCATAGGGCTCTGTGTGTGTGCAGGGCTCTGTGTGTGTGCACAGGGCTCTGTGTGTGTGTGCATAGGGCTGTGTGTGTGTGCACAGGGCTCTGTGTGTGTGTGCAGGGCTCTGGTGTGTGTGCACAGGGCTCTGTGTGTGTGTGCATAGGGCTGTGTGTGTGTGCACAGGGCTCTGTGTGTGTGTGCAGGGCTCTGGTGTGTGTGTGTGCATAGGGCTCTGTGTGTGTGTGCACAGCGCTCTGTGTGTGTGCATAGGGCTCTGTGTGTGTGTGCACTGGGCTCTGTGTGTGTGTGCATAGAGCTCTGTGTGTGTGCACAGGGCTCTGTGTGTGTGTGCATAGAGCTCTGTGTGTCTGCACAGGGCTCTGTGTGTGTGTGCAGGGCTCTGTGTGTGTGTGCAGGGCTCTGGTGTGTGTGTGTGTGCATAGAGCTCTGTGTGTGTGTGCATAGGGCTCTGTGTGTGTGTGCACAGGGCTCTGTGTGTGTGCACAGGGCTCTGTGTGTGTGCGCAGGGCTCTGTGTGTGTGTGCACAGGGCTCTGTGTGTGTGCACAGGGCTCTGTGTGTGTGCACAGGGTTCTGTGTGTGTGTGCATAGGGTGCTCTGTGTGTGTGTGCACAGGGCTCTGTGTGTGTGTGCACTGGGCTCTGTGTGTGTGTGCATAGAGCTCTGTGTGTGTGTGCAGGGCTCTGGTGTGTGTGTGTGTGCGCAGGGCTCTGTGTGTGTGTGCACAGGGCTCTGTGTGTGTGCATAGGGCTCTGTGTGTGTGTGCATAGGGCTCTTTGTGTGTGTGCACAGGGCTGTGTGTGTGTGTGCATAGGGCTGTGTGTGTGTGTGCATAGGGCTGTGTGTGTGTGTGCACAGGGCTGTGTGTGTGTGTGCATAGGGCTGTGTGTGTGTGCACAGGGCTCTGTGTGTGTGTGCAGGGCTCTGGTGTGTGTGTGTGTGCATAGGGCTCTGTGTGTGTGTGCACAGGGCTCTGTGTGTGTGCATAGGGCTCTGTGTGTGTGTGGATAGAGCTCTGTGTGTCTGCACAGGGCTCTGTGTGTGTGCACAGGGCTCTGTGTGTGTGCGCAGGGCTCTGTGTGTGTGTGCACAGGGCTCTGTGTGTGCACAGGGCTCTGTGTGTGTGCACAGGGTTCTGTGTGTGTGTGCATAGGGTGCTCTGTGTGTGTGTGCATAGGGGGCTCTGTGTGTGTGTGCATAGGGCTCTTTGTGTGTGTGCACAGGGCTCTGTGTGTGTGTGCACTGGGCTCTGTGTGTGTGCATAGGGCTCTGTGTGTGTGTGCATAGGGCTCTTTGTGTGTGTGCACAGGGCTGTGTGTGTGTGTGCATAGGGCTGTGTGTGTGTGTGCACAGGGCTGTGTGTGTGTGCATAGGGCTCTGTGTGTGTGCACAGGGCTCTGTGTGTGTGCACAGGGCTCTGTGTGTGTGTGCACAGGGCTGTGTGTGTGTGCATAGAGCTCTGTGTGTGTGTGCACAGGGCTCTGTGTGTGTGTGCACAGGGTTCTGTGTGTGTGCACAGGGCTCTGTGTGTGTGTGCACAGGGCTGTGTGTGTGTGCATAGGGCTCTGTGTGTGTGTGCATAGGGCTGTGTGTGTGTGCATAGGGCTCTGTGTGTGTGTGCATAGGGCTGTGTGTGTGCACAGGGCTCTGTGTGTGTGTGCACAGGGCTCTGTGTGTGTGTGTGTGCACAGGGCTCTGTGTGTGTGTGCACAGGGCTCTGTGTGTGTGCACAGGGCTCTGTGTGTGTGTGCACAGGGCTCTGTGTGTGTGCATAGGGCTCTGTGTGTGTGTGCATAGGGCTCTGTGTGTGTGTGCATAGGGCTCTGTGTGTGTGCACAGGGCTCTGTGTGTGTGTGTGTGCATAGGGCTCTGTGTGTGTGTGCATAGAGCTCTGTGTGTGTGCACAGGGCTCTGTGTGTGTGTGCATAGGGCTGTGTGTGTGTGCATAGAGCTCTGTGTGTGTGCACAGGGCTCTGTGTGTGTGTGCATAGGGCTCTGTGTGTGTGCACAGGGCTCTGTGTGTGTGCATAGGGCTCTGTGTGTGTGCAGGGCTCTGTGTGTGTGCATAGAGCTCTGTGTGTGTGTGCATAGGGCTCTGTGTGTGTGCAGGGCTCTGTGTGTGTGTGCATAGGGCTCTGTGTGTGTGTGCATAGGGCTCTGTGTGTGTGTGCACAGGGCTCTGTGTGTGTGTGCATAGAGCTCTGTGTGTGTGTGCACAGGGCTCTGTGTGTGTGCACAGGGCTCTGTGTGTGTGTGCAGGGCTCTGTGTGTGTGTGCATAGGGCTCTGTGTGTGTGTGCAGGGCTCTGTGTGTGTGTGCATAGAGCTCTGTGTGTGTGTGCATAGGGCTCTGTGTGTGTGCACAGGGCTCTCTGTGCACAGGGGTTTCTGCTCACCGGTGCTGGCTCTCCATGGTAGCAGTGGGGAACGGGGCAGGTTGGGCTGTGAGACCCCAACTAGGAGGGGAGGCAGCAGCTGAGGGAAAAGCAGAGAGGCTGCAGTTTGCTCTGTGTCAGAGCAGTGCTGAGCACAGCAGCCACACACTGCAGCAGGAGCCCATTGCAGGAGCTCATCCCGCGGACTGCAGGGCTGAGCAGCCCGTATTTCTTTTCTCTTGTCCTCCCATCCTCTCCTCTCTTCCTCCATCCCCACCAGCCCTTCCTTCTGCCATGGTTCGCTCTCTGCTTCTTTTGCTCACCGAATGCAGCACATCCACATCTCCCTGCTGGCTCCCATTCCTCGCGGGCGGTTTGGATTCCTGTAGCAGTGATGGAGGAGGCGCAGATGGGAGCAGGGAGGGCAGATGGAGCAGAGCAGAGCGCGGCTCCTGCCTGCAGGCTGCTTAAATCTGCCCCAGCCCATCATGTGAGCACAGCCAGCTGCACACAAAGGAAACACCAGAGGTGCCCGGGTCTCTCCGTGCTCAGATCTGAGTTCAGGAAAGGCAGCAGGTGGTGGCTTTGCCATAGCACAGGAATGCTCAGCGGCACCTTCCAGCTCTGTGCTCTGCACCCAGCCCTGGCAGCACGCTGCCCTCACAGCTGCAGGCAGCATTTCCTGTGGAAAATCTATGGGCAGCAGCAGGAACTGTGCCAGCCCTGTCAGCTGAGCCTCAGCTCTGTGTCCTCTGTGCCAGCCCTCTTTCTTGGCAGGGCAGCGTGTGCCTGTTGTCACATCCCCACGGACAGCACCAGTGTCACATCCCCACGGCTACTGCTTGGTGTCACATCCCCCGCATGGCCCTGCTGTCACATCCCCACGGATGGTGCTTGGCTTGGTCACATCCCCATGGACAGCCCCGATGTCACATCCCCACAGACGGCCCTGGTCTTACTTGCCTGTGGACAGCCCCGGTGCCACATACCCATGGATACTGCCTGATGTCACATCCCACACATGGTCCTGGTGTCACATCCCCATGGATGGTGCTTGGTGTCACATCCCTATGGATACCACCTGGTGTCGCATCCCCACGGACAGCCTCAGCATCACTTCCTTATGCGAGCCCTGGTCTCACATCCCCACGGATAACCCTGATCTCACATCCCTGTGCACAGCTCTGGCCCCAGGACCATGCCGGGCTCCTTCCTCCTGCCCACAGTTTGCACTCCACCGATCAGGGGGGCATCCCACAGTGCTGACAGCAGTAGAACCACAGCAGTGGCCCCTCTGTGCCACCAGTGGAGGTGACACCCCTGAGGTGACATCCCTGCCTGTGTCCTCGGCATCACCCCTGCTGTGAGCACAGAGCAGCTGTCCCGGCTCAGGTTTCCATCGCGTGCAGTTGGAGGCAGAGCGCCCTGCGGCCCCACAGGATGTTCCCCGCCTGCTGGCTGTGATGTTGTGGCTGCTGTTGTCTCATGGGTTAAGAACGGCCCCTCGGGAAGGAGGAGCAGAGGCTCTGCATCGCCTCGTGGGTGCTGCGTCAGCTCAGGGGTGCTGTGTCACCTCGCGGACGCTGCAGGGTGCAGCTCCTATTCTTGCTGCAGAATCCCTCTCGTTTGAAAGGACACCTCTTGCACCGGACACCTCGGTGCTTACAAAGCCTGGGTGGGCTTTAGAAGAGAAGGACGCTTGGTGCCCTTATCGCTTCGAGGTGCAGAGCAGCAGGCGTTGCAGCTGAGCTCACTTCTTCCAGGCTGCAGTGGCTGACAGTGTTTGGGTGAACTTCATGGAGCCTTGAAGGCTGGAAAGACCCCCAGGCCACCCTGCTGTGCCCACTGCCCACAGCCCTCACTGCCCCACCTGAGCACCGCCAGGGATGGTGACCCCCCTATCCTTGGGTAGCCGTGCCGGTGCGTCGCCACTCTTTCCAAGAGGAAATTGTTCCTCATCCCCAACCCCTCGTCCCCAACCTGACCCCGTTGTTACGCAGGGCTCAGCCCCACATCCACGTTCTTTTTCATGGCTTTGTTCCCAAATGCCTTTGTTACCATTGCAGAGCTCTGTGCTGTGAGGGCCGCCCCACCATTGGCACAGTGCTGTTGGGTGACCCACAGCGATCTGCTTGTGGCCTCTCCCATCTGTGCCCTTTCATACAGTGCTGCCAGGTCCATTGGGGACACCTGGGGACACCACGCCGTGATGTGCCCTGAGGGGCAGAGGGTGTGGGGCAGCAGTGCGCGGCTCCGTCCATTGAGGACATGGGTCAGTGGGGGCAGTGGGAGAGCGCTGCGGCTTCCCCTGCCCTGGGGACCCCTTCCCCACTTTGGAAAGAAGCCATTCAGGGCAGCAGAGCAGCATTGCATTGCTTTTGGCACTGCAGGAGGAAGGCACCGGGCGGGGGCACAAACCACTGGGCTGCAGGGCTGGGTGGGGGGCGCGGGCTGGGCTGCAGCCCCCCATGGGGCTGGGGTCGGTCCATGGGTGCAGGGCTGGGCTGAGGGCCGGGGGGGCTCGGGCCCAACTGCGGGGCTGGGGCTGCACTCCTGAGCTCAGGGCCGCTGCCGTGGGTCGGGGGTCTCCGTGCCACAGCTGCGCTCCGGCCGTGCCTGCGCCCTGCGTGCGGACAACGGGGCCCCATCCCGGGTCCCTGCAGTGCCTGCGGGGATGTGCAGAGGACGGAGCTCAGGGGAAGGTGCAGGCCCAGCTCCCATCCCTCTGCTGCGGTGCCACCCGCTCGGTCCGGGTGCTGCTAACCGTCCGTCCATCCTCTCCATGCAGAGACCTGACGCGCTGCGACTCCGAGTCGTCCATCCCGCACCTGAGCGAAGCCCAGCGCCTGCCCAGCGCTGCTCCCAAGCTGCTGGCCGCCCGGCCCGCTCTGCTCACCCGATCCATCGAGGATGCCGGATCCGGGCACACCCCAAACGGAGGCAGCCGACACGTGGAGCCCCCCGGCCCGGAGCGACCGTCCGAGAGCCCCTCGGTGATAAAGAAGATGATGATGGTGAACCACGGCATGGAGAAATCCTCCAGCCTGGGGGAGATCGGCCACCCGGCGGCCTCCAAGCACAGCCACTCGGATTCCTCGCGGTCGCACAGCCCCAGCTCCACCGACCCCGACACCCCGTCCCCCATCTCTGACTGCCGGCCCAACAGCTCCAAGAGCACCCGCATCCCGCAGCTGGCTGCCAAGAAGGGCGCAGGGGATGAGGACGGCAGCCTGACGGGCGACGAGATCGACCCGGGCCAGAGCAAGAAAAAGTTCCCCCTAAAGATCTTCAAGAAGCCCAGGAAATAGAGGGGGAGGGCGGAGGAATCCCACGGAGCGACCCGCTGGCACCGGGGGAGCGCGCCCGGCCCCGGGCATTGGGAACCGCGTCCCCGCGGCGAGAGGAGCTATTTAAACTTATTTATTGGCCGGGCTGAGAAGCCAGAAGGCATCTGCACCCCCCGAAGGCGACAGCCGCCCTGTCTCACCCCCCCCTCCCCGTCGCTGTAGTCCCCGGCTTTGCTGTGCATGGCTTCCAGTTATCCGCCTCCGCTCGGCCACACGGCGTATTTGGGTTTGGTTTCAATGAGCTTTTATTTGTATTTTTCTATTTTGTACCTTTTCTTTTTTCGGTTCTTCTGCCTCCGCCGCCCTGCGCACAGTCGGGGCGCTGGGGGTCCGGGGGGGTGGGGGGGGTTGGGGGGATGGATGCCCTCCTGGCTCCCGATGGGCAGAGAGCACTCTGAGCCCCCTCCCCGTGGTGCTGCGCTGCCCAGCAGCGTTATCCCGCTCGCACCCAGCAGTGCTGCCCGCTGGGGTCACCGGGGATGGAGCTGGGGCTCAGCAGCCGCCCGTAGCTCCGTCTGCCTGCCTGGAGAGGGCCGGGTTGGGCTCGGCTTCAGGGTCGGGGACGGCGCAGATGGATGGCCGCACCGTGGGGTGGGCTGTGTGCCCCACATAACGGGGTGAGCGGAGACCCAGCAGGTCCTGAGGCTGCTGGAGCTGCTGTGCTCAGGGCTGATCTCTGCCCTGGCGCTCACTGCCCTGCCCGGCCCCCCGCACAGCACCGCTATGGGGGGCGGCTGCTGCCCCGAGGCCGACCCAGAGCCGCTGAGCGCAGAGGTGAGGGGACGCCGGCAGCCTCTGGGGCCGTGCTTTGTGCCAGAGTGACACGTCCACATCCATCGCCAAGACGGAAGGGCTGTAAAGGTGTTTTTTTCGTTCCGTAGGTGGTAGTTAGACGATGACGCTGTTGCTTTGAGATAAGTGAAAATTTCCTCTCAATGACTTTTAAGTGCCTGCAGTGCCCAAGGCTGCGCTCCGGGCGCTGCTCCCGGAAGGGGGAGGGGGGGGGGGGGGGGGGGGGGGGGTCGAAGATCCACGGAGCGGAACTGGTGGTGACGCCTCTGCCAACTCGATTTATTTTATTTTTGGGCCATTTCATAAAACTTTTAAATCCAATAAAGCATGTAGTCTATTTTACGAGCAGGCGCCTGCTGTGCTCTCTATTCCTGCCCTGCAGAGGTGGGGTCCCGGCTGGGAGGGTCGAGGCAGGGCTGGGTGCCCACAGGAAAGATGGATGGACACCGGGACCGGGCTGAGGACGCCACCTAGGAGCGCCCAGGCAGCCTCCAAGGAAGGCTGTGCCACATGGGCTTATCCCCACTTGTCCTGTCCAGCAGTGTGTGGGGATGGCGAGCTGGAAAGGAGCATCGCTGCTCGCTGCAGCCCCTGAAGCTCCAGGCTCACCCTTGGGCCATCCCAGCCCCGGGCTCAGGATGTGCACAGGGCCACGCAGAGGTGGCTGCTGCGGGCAGAACGCTGCCAG
Organism: Tetrao urogallus; assembly: GCF_951394365.1. Classification (NCBI taxonomy): domain Eukaryota; kingdom Metazoa; phylum Chordata; class Aves; order Galliformes; family Phasianidae; genus Tetrao; species Tetrao urogallus. Next base: position 479,104 of record NC_136813.1, on the reverse strand, counting down.
CCCCACTGGGTCCATGCAGCTGCCCCAAAGCGCTCAGAGGAGACGGTGCCCACAAGGGCCAGCAAGGGACTGGAGCGCAGCCCGCACCGCCAGCCCTGCTCATAGAGAATCCCTTGGAGGCGCCTTTTGGAGCTCACAGAACGTTTCCAGGAAAGAGGATTAAAATCCACGCTGGGATCAGTGATCACCAACCTCTGGGACGCGTCCCCACGGCGCTGCCCGGCGCCGGTTCAGCTCTCGCTGTGCGGCGGTGTGGTGAAGTCGCTGCTGCTCAGGGTGATGGTGAAAGGCATCTCGATGATGGCCTCGGTGCTGGCAGCGGCCCTCCCCCAGGAGTGGAGGGGCTGCATGGCTTTCTGGAAGCGCTGCGGGGGTGCGAGGGTGGGAAACTGCTGCACAGTTGTCCAGCCCCCACTCTGCATCCAGACCTCGTGGCTTCAGCCCCTTTTCTCTCTTGGGGAGGGGAGAGCATCACCCCCGGTCTGTTACTGCCCTCTCTGTCCCTGTCTCCAGCAGTGGGTCAGCCCCTGCTCTGCCCCTGTCACTGTTCCCATCCCCATCTCAACCCCATCCCCATGTCTGCATTCCTGTCTTTCTCCCCACCCCCATCCCCATCCCCATCCCCACCCCCATCCCATTTCCATCCCATCCCCACCCCCATCCCCATCCCCACCCCCATCCCATTTCCATCCCATCCCCATCCCCATCCCCATCCCATCCCCATCCCCACCCCCATCCCCATCCCCACCCCCATCCCATCCCCATCCCATCTCCATCCCATCCCCATCCCTTCCCCACCCCCATCCTAGCACCATCCCCACCCCCATCCCATCCTCATCCCCATTCCATCCTGACCCTCATCCCATCCCACCCCTATTCCACCCCCATCCCCACTTCCACCCCATCTCCATTCTGTCCCTATCCCCATTCCACCCCATCCCCCAGCCTGCCCACTTCACACTCACATCTCTCACTGTCCCAGTCTGGTGGCACAGAGCCACGATGGCACCGATGGGGATCTGCACACAGCTGAGGACGCCCATGCAGACACCCAAGCTGGTGCCCCACGCTGGGAACTCATAGGTGCCGTAGCGCAGGGGAACGTTGTACATGTCCAGGAACGTGAAGATGAGTGTGAACTGTGAGGATGGAGCGGGCAGCAGTGCGGTGAAGGCACCGTGGGGACATCAGGGCCACCCGGGCTGCCCCCCTGACCGAGAGGAGCTCAGGCAGTGCCCAACACTTACCAGCAGCAGGCAGGGGGTGAAGAAGACCCAGCACACCTTGAAGCAGCCCAGCACACGGCTGTACCACGGCGGGCAGCGGCAGATCATGGTCACAATGTCACAGCAGAACCTCTGAACGCCTGTGGGACACGGGGTCACAGCCAGCCCCCCGCCCCAGCAGGGCTCTGTGCCAGGCACCCACAGCCCCTGTGCCCCCCCCCCAGGACATCAGGATGGTGCTGGGCGCTGAGCGGCCCCCCATGTGGGTGGGCAGTGCTGAAACCGCTTCCCAGGGTGCAGGGAAGATCACAGCCCAGCTCTGCTCCATGGAACCCCTCAGTTCCACTCCGTGGAGCCCCCCCAGTTCTGCTCCTTGGAGCCCCCCACCTCCGCTCACCATAGCAGGAGGCGATGCCGATGCACATGAGGAGGGTGATGATGATCAGCCCGAAGCTGGTGCTGTAGGTGTCAATGAGGGTGAACCAGAAGATGCCACCCTATGAGTGGGCAGGTGATGGGGTCAGCACTGGGATCCATACAGGGGGGCGGGCCCTCTGTGCCCCCAGGACAACCCCCAGGATGCATCCAGCATGGGCCCCACGCACCTGGGTGACGAGGAGGAGCCCCAGGAGGTAGAAGGAGAAGCAGAGCACAGCCAGGAACGTCACCTTCCTCTTCCCCTCCCGCAGGGATGGGAACTCATCCATGATGGTGGTCGTGATGGCCTCAACGTTCCCAAACTGAGGGACAGGGATGTCAAGGGGGTGGCAGGAAACCCACCCTCACCAGGATGGTCCCCGCAGCACCCTTGTCCCCATTGCACTGAGCACACGTGGCCTTGGGCGCAGCCCCACCAGGGGCACGTAGCAGCCTCACCTCCCTGGGTGGACCCACTGGCTCTGCATCCCACCCCAGCGGCAGCCCCACACGCACAGAGCTCCCCAGCCCCACGTTCTGTGCACATTTTGCCTCCTGCATGCCGAGGTCAGGGTGTACCTGGCACCACAAGGCCAGGCACAGGGCGGGACAGGGGACTTCCCAGTGTGACAATCACCAAAGTGTCCACTCCCAGCATGAAGAGCATCAGGAAGAAGAGGATGGACCAGAACGGGGAACCAGGCAGCAGGGAGAGCGCCTCAGGGTACGCCACGAACGCCAGCCCAGGGCCTGCAGGATGGAGCCATCAGGATGAGGGAGAACACCGTGGTGCTCAGCAGCATCCCCTCACACAGCACCCCGTGTCTCCAAAACCACACCAGACTCAGCGACGCTGCCCACGGGGATGTCCCTCTTCAAGGCCATGTGTCCCAGCACCGAGAAGATGGCGAAGCCGGCCAAGAAACTGGTGCAGCAGTTCCCGATGGCGATGACCAGGGTGTCCCTGCCAGGGAGAGCATCTCTACCCCACATCCACGGGGAGGACGGAGTGGGGCACCCCGCTGGGGCCACGCATCCCCAGGAAACACACGTCCCCTGCGCCCACCCCCAACTCACCGAACGACGTTGTTGTCAAACTTGTTGTAGGAGGCCATGGAGAGCAGCCCCCCGAAGCCGATGCCCAGCGAGTAGAAGATCTGCGAGGCTGCATCGCTCCATACCTGGGGGCACGAGGCCACGGGGGGCTGTCGGGTCCCACCCACCCCCACTGCCCCCATCTGGGGGTCTCACAGCGCCCGGCCCCGGCGTGGCGTTACCTGCGCGCTCAGCAGCTTGCTCCAATCCGAGGAGAGGTAGAAGCGGACGCCATCGAGGGAGCCGGGCAGCGTGGCCCCACGGATGATGAGGATGAGGAGGATCAGGTAGGGGAAGGTGGCCGTGATGTACACCACCTGCACAGGGCACAGCTCAGCCCCGCTCTGCTGGCTCAGCATCCCCAGCCGTGCCCCCCCCCCCCGCTCACCTTGCCTGAGCTGTGGATGCCCCCCAGCATGCACAGGAAGACCACGATCCAGGCTGCCAGCAGACACAGTGCAAGCAGCCACTGCACTGAGCCGGGGTCACCAAGGCCAGAGCTGTGTGTCACTCCCAGCACCTGCTCACTGAGGTGTGGGGATGGCAGTCAGTGGGACGGGGATGCTGAATCCCTGAGCCCCCACGCTGTGGGACCAGGGGGGAAGGAGCCAGCTTGCTTCCGCCAACTTACTTCCAGAAAGCCTCACTGGCACTGGTATGGGTAGCACTCCCTGATGCATTCTGCAAGATACCATCATCATCACCACCACCACCATCATCATCATCACCATCACCACCATCATCGTCATCACCATCATCATCATCACCATCATCATCACCATCATCACCACCACCATCAACATCATCACCACCATCATCAACATCATCACCACCACCACCATCAACATCATCACCACCATCATCATCATCACCACCACCACCATCATCATCATCATCACCACCATCATCATTATCATCACCACCACCACCATCAGCAGCATCACCATCATCATCAACATCACCACCACCATCAACATCATCACCACCATCATCAACATCATCACCACCATCATCATCACCACCACCACCATCATCATCATCACCACCATCATCATCATCACCACCATCATCATCATCACCATCATCATTATCATCACCACCACCACCATCAGCAGCATCATCACCATCATCAACATCACCACCATCATCAACATCATCATCACCACCACCACCATCAACATCATCACCACCATCATCATCACCACCACCACCATCATCATCATCACCATCATCATTATCATCACCACCACCACCATCAGCAGCACCACCACCATCATCAACATCACCACCACCATCAACATCATCACCACCACCATCAACATCATCACCACCATCATCATCACCACCACCACCATCATCATCATCACTATCATCATTATCATCACCACCACCACCATCATCATCACCACCACCACCATCAACATCTTCACCACCACCATCATCATCATCACCACCGTCATCAACATCACCACCATCACCACAGTCATCACCCCCACCACCACCATCATCATCACCACCACCGCCATCAGCAGCATCACCACCATCATCATCACCACGGCCACTCCCATCATCATCATCATCACCACCACCACTATCAAAACCATCACCATCATCACCACTCCCACCTCTCCCACCACCATCACCAGCACCATCACCACCCCTCCCATCATCACCCCCCTCATCATCACCCCCCTCCAACCCTCCCTGGCCCTGGTCCCAGCCTGATCTGCTGCCCCTTCCCCAGCTGCAGGTAAAGCCTGACCCTGAGGGATCCCCATCCCCGGATCCCCGTCCCATTCCTGCTCAGGGCTGCCAACCTGGCAGAGCTCGGCGTTCCGGGGGGCATCGCAGGACCAGGGCAGGGGGCTCTGGAAGGATGAGCCCAGGTAGTAGAACGCCCATGCGATGATGACATTGTAGTAGATGGACACCAGGGAGGACACCACCATCATGCCCACACCAACACCTGCACCGGGGAGAGGGGCTGCTCCGTGCCTGCCTCCGAGGGGCTGGGAGCTGAGAGGGGTGTGGGGAGAGGCGCCCTTGATGCTGGGCCTACCTTGCAGGATGGGGCAGCACTTCCAGACGGTGATGGGCCCCGCGGCCCCGTACTGCCCCAGGCTCAGCTCCATCAGGAAGAGGGGCAGCCCCACCAGGAGCAGCATGAGGAAGTAGGGGATGAGGAAGACGCCTGGCAGGAGGAGAGGGGCAGTGAGACCGGGGATGGCCAGAGGAGACAACAGGTCCTGCAACCCCCCAGGAGATGGGCACAGGGCAGGGAAAGGCCCAGAGAGCTGTGAGCACCCATCCCTGGCACTTATTGCATGAGGCCTCAGGTGGGGTTTTGGGCCCCTGGACTATGGGAGATGTTCCTGCCCGTGAAGGGGGGTGGGTGGTATTCAAGTCCCTTCCCACCCGGACCAGGAGCTGCGTGGATGTGAAGCCCAAAGGGCAGCGTGGGCTCCTGCTGCCCATCCCAGCCCCAGGGAACGCCCAGCTGCGTGCACCTCTTCTTCCCCACTGCACCGCACAGAGCACGGAGTGCTGGCAGTGGGGCCACTGGGGATGAATGGAGGGACGGACACACCGACCCCACACCCATGCCCTGAAGCAGAGCAGCATCCGCAGCCCTGCCCTGGGGCCAAATTCCTCAGTGAAGGCAAGGTGCAAAGCTCGGCCCAGCTGCAGTGCTGGGCACATCCTCATTCCTGCATGGCACCATGGAGCCAACTTGGGCACCCTGCACCTCGCAGTGGGGTTAAAGCAGTGGGGCCAGAGGGCAGCACAGCACCCCAAGGCCCCCGAGCAAACCGAGCCCCAGTGCAGGGGCAGCACCCACCTCCTCCATTGCGGTAGCACAGGTAGGGGAAGCGCCAGACGTTGCCCAGCCCCACGCAGTAGCCCAGGCAGGAGAGCAGGAAGGTGTGCTGCCCGGCCCAGGTGTCACGGGGTGGGTTGGGGGCCGGGCTCCCCGCTGGAGCTGGGGGCTCTGCACCAGGCTGGGGGGTGATCGGATCCTGCGTCTGGAAGACGTTCACCTGCAGAGGAACAAAGAATTGGGAACGCGTGCCCGAGATCACAGCAGAGCAGAGGAGGATGAGGAGGATGGGTGAGGAAGAAGCATCGCTGCGCACACAGTGCCAAGATCAGGGTTCTGGCTCAGGGCGGTGTGCAGGGGCCGCTCCGTGCCCAGCTCACATGCAGACAGGACTTGGGATGAGCAGGACAAGGGCTGGGGTTCTTTGGTCTGCACCACTCCTCCCTAACAATGCGACGGGCCATAGGGAAAGCGACCTGCATCCAGCTGCATGGAAAGCACTCTTGCAGCTCTGCAGTCCCCAGAGGTTGCAGAAACCCCAAAATCCAGCACGTACCTCCCTGCAGGCAGCAGAGCAGCCATGAGCAGCTGTGCTCGTGGCATCATGCAGCGCTGCAGGGTGATGCTGTGGGGTGCCCTGGGATGTGGGCATTTGGGATGCTCAGAGTCTCTGCAGGGCACTCCTGGCTGCTCTGGTGCAAAGTTCATGGCATTTCCCTCAGTGCCAGTGCCAATGTGGGGCTGTGCCTCACACAGAGCCACCCATGTGCCCGTGAGATAACAGTGCTGCACCGACTGACTGGGTGACATAAACAAACTGCAGATTGCAGGAATCGTGCCACCGAGACAAGGCCACAGGGAGGGCTCTGCCCTTTGCCTGGTGCTGCGTCAGAGCCGTCCGGGAAGCACAGCGTGGGGATGCCCCATGTGATTACAGGAGCCAGGCCAAGCACGGAAACCAGGGGGCACCTAAGCCTGGGGTGCTGCTGCTGCACTTTGCACACCCACCCAATGCACCCACATCCCAGCCACGGGGTCACAGCATGAGGCATTGCGTGAAGAAAGCAGGGAAGGCAGTGGGGGCATTTCAGCCCTCTGCGGATGCTCAGGTTTCTGCTGGGCATCAGCTCCTCCAAGCTCAGAGCTGGGCACAGCAGACACAGCCTGCCTGGGTGGGTGGATGGGTGGGAGCCCCACATCCAGCACAGCACCCATCATTCTGAGAACCTCACAGCTGTGCCCTGTGGGGATGGGGGCACCTCCTGATGGCAGCGGGGCTGCCCCCAAGGCTTCCCACCGCTGCAGAGCCTGAGGGACAAAGCGCTGCATGGGGACAAACCCCCAAGCGATCCGAGCGTCTCCCCAGCGCTGCTCCCAGCAGAACTCATTGCGGGCACCCAGCCTCCGTGGGGCTGGGGAAAGGGGGACCTGCACCCAGTGGGCTCCCAGTGCTGGGAGCAAGGTCGGGACAGTGCAAGGATGTCCCCAGGGCCCCAGTCCTACCGTGGGCTCCGTTGGTGCGGCGGGGGCCGGGAGCCCCGTTGCGTGGAGATCCCCGCTGCGCGGCATTTCCTTCTGCAGGGTGTGCTGTGCTCACCTGTGCCAGGTGCAGCTCCGCCCCATCTCACTGTGCACCCAGGTCCTGCCAGCCCTCAGGCAGCCGTGGCTGCGTGGTCCCTCCATGCTACTCATCCCCTAGCTGTGAGCTGTGGAGCCAAGGTGCGTGCTGGGGCGGCCAGCTGCAGCTCCAAGCTTCTGTCGGGTCGTGGTTTCACGCTGCGCTCCTGGGCTGAGACACGCAGGAGAGCATCCCTGTGCCCTGACAGAATCATAGAAACACCAAGGTTGGAAAAGGCCTCCAAGATCATCCAGTCCAACCATCCGCCCATCACTGATAGCTCTCACTAAACCACATCCCTCAACACAACGTCCAAACGTTTCTTGAACTCCTCCAGGGTTGGTGAACCCACCACCTCCCTGGGCAGCACATTGCAGTGCCAGGAGAGCACCAGGAGAGGTGACGAGCTCCCAGCCTGTGCTGCAGGCATGAGGGCATAAGGAGGAGGGGAGAGTGGTACTAAAGGATGCAGGGATCCTCTGCGCCCTCCAGGCTGGACATCAGCCCAGCATGAGGAAGGAGCTGTGTTGAGAACCTCCCGTTCCAGGTGATGTTTGCTGGTTGCATCCCCCAAAACATCCATCATTGTCCCCCTGCTTTCCCAGCTGGTCTCTGGAAAATCACCCAGAGCAACAAGGAGCAGGGAAACGGGCTCTGCATCAGCAGCTGGAAGAGAGCAGAGGTTAAAGCTGCGCTCTACCCGTGAAGCATTTCTCCTACAGCACCCCATTCCAGCACAGAGCCATCTGCTCTCGGCGTCTCTACCTCCAATCCAGGGACACTGGGTCAGACCGCTGCCCTGCTCTGCATACAGCTCCTGTCCATCCCTGTGTTACGTGCATTTTTCACGGGCAGAGCTCTGGCTGTGCCTCACTTTGGCCATGCCCACGATGCTCCATGTGGGGTTGTCTGACCTCTGAACGGAGCAGGTCCTTCACAGCCTGGAAATACCCCTGGAGCCAGGCCTACCCCCCACCGCCAGGAAGGGAGAAGGGAGGATGACCTCCAATCCAAATTTGGCTCTTCTCATCCAAGAGCACCTCTGCAGGATGGGAATCGGGCTGGAGCTGCCCAGTGTCCATGAGCTGGAGACCCTGAAGGAACACAGGAAGTCTTTGTGGGTTGACTGCAACTGAATTCATGTGAGTAAAAGGGAACCGAAGAAGACGGAGCCGTTCTCTTGGTGAGGGTGGTTGCCTTCATCCCATGCCATCCACCAGGAGCTGCTGTGGTCCTGGGGCAGCGCGATGTCCTGCAGCTTGCAGGAGAGCAGTCTGCAAACAAGCAGCATCTCCACAGATGGGTCTGGGCCAAGGAATTAAATGTAATTCCAACCAAAAGAGGGAAGTGAAGAGGTGTTTTCAGGTTGGGTCATTTTGGTGGCCTTGTTTATTGCACTGCCTTGTGAAAAGTTGCCCTGAGAGACACATTATTGAAAGTGGGACATTAGCACAGTGTGTAAAGATGCACAGAACAACCAAGATGTGGAGGACGAGAATTTTCCATCCTATTTTCTCCTCATAGAGCAAATCCCATAAGAAACCACGCAAGAGATAAGATGCTCACAACTTCCCCTGTAGCCCAGAGGCATTCAGACCCCAGGTCCAGGGAGGCTCCATGTTAGGACATCACAGCACAGGTCAGCTCTGGAGTGGGGTAGGATGCAAATCCCTGCATCTCTCTCTTGGTCCATCATCGTTGTCTGCACTGTGCCAGGCTCCCCGGTGCTTTCACACCAGCTCAGAGCAGGAAGGCAAGAGGCGGATGGTTGGAACTGATGATCTTAGTTGTCCTTTTTGACTTTAATGACTGGATGGTTCTGTGAGCCATGCACTCCTCGGTAGGTCTGTTGCCTCCGTCCACAGCAGAATCAGATCTGCTGTCTTGTGGCTTCACACTGTGGGACTTGGAGGTGAAACAACCTTGGTTCAGCTTGGCTCCTGCCCCAGCTCGGTGCCATTCAATCGTGCAGCCGAAGCAGCCTGCTGGAACAACCCCTGCCATACAAACCTACAGCAACAGGAACCCGTCAGCACAGAAGCTCCATTCCAACCACAGCTGCCTCAGGGCTGGGTGGAGGTACAGCGTTGTGCAGCCTCAGGAAGTTTGGTTTTCGTCTTACATTTCCTTCCAAATTTGCCTCTTGGGCGTTGATGGTGGTTGTTCTGATCTTGCCACAGCCGTGCTGGAGGGGAGGAGGCTGCTGTTCCCCTGCAGCAGTTTAACCCATGACGCACAGTCACATCCTCAGAACACCAAACGACTGCTCCACCTGCTATTGTTTTTCAAAACAGAGTGAATAAAACACAAAGCACCTGAGGGCAAAGATCCGTGAGCTCAGCGCAGGCTTCAAATGTACCAAGATGCAGTGTTTTTTTTTTTCCTTCTGTCTTTTTCCAACCGCATAGAGAAACAAACAACCCCCCATTTCTTTCCATTTCCTGATCAGTTCCAGATATTCCTTCTGTCACCTCGCAGAAACGAGAGCTCGTTGGGTGTCCAGCCTTGGTGCACGGTGCTCCCAAGCTGACCGCATGATGCGCTGCACCTTCAGAGCCAGGCTCGGTGCTGAGGGATCAGCAACTGCTATGTTTGCTGAGCAGCAATGGAACCAACAGCCTCATATGTGCAGAGAGACAGGCAGAAACAAGGGCTGGAGTGCATGGCCCAGGGAGTGGGGGGTCACTGTCCCTGGGGGTGTTCCAGAGCTGTGGGGATGTGGCAGTGAGGGAGATGGCCAGTGGTGGGGTGAGCTGGGGTTGGGCTTTTCCAGCCTTCCTGATTCCACGGCTCTATGAAATGGAGCTACGTCTGCCTGGTGGACGGTCATTAAGGCCAGTCCTGTTCAACGAACATCTTCATCAATGACCTGGATGCAGGAGTTGAACGCATCCTTAGCAGGTTTGGTAAGGACGCCGTGCTGGGAGGTGCTGTTGACTCTCCGGAGAGACGACAGGCTGTGCAGAGGGATCTGTGCAGCTGCTTAGAAGGGTTGTTAGTGACAGGACAAGGGGGAATGGCTTTAAAGTGAGACAGGGGAGGTTTAGGTTGGATGTGAGGAGGAAGTTTTGGAGGCAGAGGGTGGTGAGGCAGTGGCACAGGTTGCCCAAGGAGGCTGTGGATGCCCCATCCATCCCTGCAGGCATTCAAGGCCAGGCTGGATGTGGCTCTGGGCAGCCTGGTCTCTTAAGGTCCCTTCCAACAGAACGATTCTATCCTGTTCTAAATAACAGAGTTCCCAGCTGCTGGATGCCACCAGGGATTCACTCAGAGGCCCACAGGCAAGGACAGCACACCTGTGAGGTGACCGCACTCTCACAAAGCAAAACGGAGTGTTTCTGGTGCTGTGTTCATCTCAGTTTCCCCTCCCCACGCTACCTGGTGCTGTTCTGACACGTGGATGCACCTCTTGGTTGGAAGAAGCCCCGTTATCACAGCACCTCGGGTGGCTGCTGGCACACACAGCACCCAGCACGTGTTAACAGAGGAAGTCCTGGCGTTTGGGGTTGTGTTATGTGTACAAGCCCCAGCAGTGCTTTGAGTGCTGCTGTCCTTGAGTGCTGCCTGGACCCTGGGGCATTTGGGTGGGGGAGCAGCCAGCCGCTAAGCACTGCCTCTCCCAATGCCTGAAGGGTGGCCACGGCCTCCTGAGACCCCAAAGGGCTTTCTGAGATCCCAAGGGGCCTTCTCAGACCCCAAAGGGCTTTCTGCCATGATGCTCTTCCTGTCTGCATCCAAGGGCACAGTGTCCCCACGACTCCCATAGCCCTGTGGGGTTGCCTGTCCCCAGGGGGCTCTCCCTCCTCAAGGTGCCCATCCCAGCCCCTCACAGCAGGAGGTGGGCTGGCTGTCATGACAGCATACAGGCCTCCACGATAGCACATAAGCTGCTGTGTTCCTCAGGGGTTTTGGCGTTCTTTGGAAGGGGAGGGAGGGCTGTGGGAGAATGGCGTGGAGAGTCGCATTAAAGACGACGTTTAAATACTATTTAGTGCAATCACCACTGTGTTCTGGTTATGCGTATCGCGAAATGAGGTATTATAGCCCTTCGCGGCCGCTGTACGTCGCGCCCTCGCGTGGCCGCGAATCGCCCTGAAGGGGGAGGAGGGCACCGCCGCCATCTTGGAAGCGGGCACGCAGCCCTCTCTGCCCTCGGTGGTTGCTGCTTCCCGGGAGGGCACGAGGGAGACTCGGGGGGAGATCAGGGGGTGAGGCTCCGCTGAGGACGAGAAACAGCTCCGAAGCGGCTTCGGAGGGGAAAGAATGAGTCGGTGCCCGGATCCAAGATGTCGCCCGCGGCCTCAGCGGGTGGGGGCGGAGCGTACGGCGGCGCGGCGGGGTCAGCGCGGTTGGCGGGAGCGGGAATTGGCGCTCGGCAGCCGTTGGGAGCCCGCGCCGCCGTCTCCACCGCCGCCATGCACGTCGTGAAGCGCGGTGAGCGGGAACGTGGGGGCGGGGGGACAGCGGGGAGCCGCACCGGGTTCCGTCCCGACTTTGGCCACGGAGCCCCGTAGGGCCACACGGCATCGGTGCTGTGCGGATGGGCTCCTCGGCCTCCTCGCTGAAGGAGGTCGCGGCGAGCTGGGGGTCGAGCTCTGCTCTTGTCAATAGCAGGAGAAACGATGGCCTTCGGTTGTGACAGGGGGTGTTTGGGTTGGATATTAGGTAGAATTCTTCTCTGCGCGGGGTGCCCGTGAGGTGAGGGGGCATCTGTCCCTGGAGTTGCGATGGCGCCGGGCACTGAGGGACACGGAGTCGCCAAGGTTGCAAAAAACCTCCCAGATCATCCGGTCCAACCAACCAACCTACCGCCAAAATAACCCGCTAAACCACGGCCCTCAGTGCTGCTGAGAGGCGTTTTGTCAGCACTGAGTGTTCCTTGAGCACAAAGCGTGGTGGGATGGCTTGGGGTTGGACGTGGGGATCTGGAGGCATTCAAGGCCAGGCTGGATGTGGCTCTGGGCAGCCTGGGCTGCTGGTTGGTGACCCTGCACACAGCAGGGGGTTGGAACTGGATGAGCACTGTGCTCCTTTGCAGCCCAGGCCTTTATGTCATTCTAGCAGGCTTTTCCAACCTTAAGGATTCAATGAACCCAAATTGGTTGTTCTTGGTGACTCCCAACCTGGTTGGCTCCTAGTGTGAGGTGCTGGGTGGGATGCTGTGCTTAAATCATCCATTTCTTGTTGTTGGAGCTGCTGTTTGTAACCTCTTTCCCACCAGATGGACGCCAGGAGCGTGTCATGTTTGACAAGATCACGTCACGCATCCAGAAGCTCTGCTATGGGCTCAACGCTGACTTTGTGGATCCAGTGAGTACCCTTTTTCCTGCTGGCCCATTCTCTGCCCCTCATGTATATTATCTGGGTGAAAAGAATATAATCATAGAATCACAGAATGGCCTGGGTAGAAAAGGACCTCAGAGATTGATTTTCAGTCAGGTCGCCAACCAGCAGCCCAGGCTGCCCAGAGCCACATCCAGCCTGGCCTTGAATGCCTGCAGGGATGGATGGGGCATCCACAGCCTCCTTGGGCAACCTGTGCCACTGCCTCACCACCCTCTGCCTCCAAAACTTCCTCCTCACATCCAACCCAAACCTCCCCTGTCTCACTTTCAAGCCATTCCCCTTGTCCTGTCACCACCCACCCTCACACACAGCCGTTCCCCCTCCTGTTTATCTGCTCCCTTCAAGCACTGAAGGCCACCATGAGGTCTCCCTGCAGCCTTCTCTTCTCCAAGCCAAACAAGCCCAGTTCCCTCAGCCTTTCCTCACAGCAGAGCTGCTCCAGCCCTCTGCTCATCTCAGTGCCCCTCTGGACTCCCAGAGCTCTGTGTCCTTCCTGTGCTGGGGGCCCCAGCAGGACGCAGCGCTGCAGATGGGGCCTCACAGGAGCCGATGGAGGGGACGATCACCTCCCTCTCCCTGCTGGCCGCCCCTTTGTCATGCAGCCCAAAACACAGTTGGCCTTCTGGGCTAGCAGTGATCTCTGCCAAAAGCCAACAGCTGTGAGCAAGGTGGAGGTGTTATCTGCTGTTCACCTTCACAAAAAGCAAGCACAGCAACCTGCTCAGGAGCTGTTGGCAAATATGTTTGTAACGTGTTTCTTACTGTTTGTGTTCTGATGCTTTTTGCTTCACCAGGTACAAAGTATGAGGTTGAACTGTGGGAAGGCCTCTGCTTTACCTGCTCTAAACTGCCTTGGATAGATGGCCCAAATACTGTTGGAGTGATGGAGCTTCTTGTGCTTAAAAAGAGTTTTTTGTTGCTCTGACTCACCAACATCGATTGTGGCAGATTGCTCTCAATTTTAACCTGCAAAGCTTGAGCAATGCTATGTGGAAATCAGTCCTTGAAGCTCTCTTTAAACGAGGCACCCTGTCTGTCTGTCAGAACCCCCCATCACTGTAATATCTGGTTCTTTTGGGCTATGTGGGATTTGGGGTTGTGTTTGATCCCCCCCCACGTAAGCTCCTCTTTCCCCAGCTCGTGCGGAGGATGACTCCTCATTTATGGCTCTAAGATTGGTTCTGCACACCTGCACCAAACATCTGTACGTTTGGAGCCCATCTTGGGCTCTTCCCATCTCTGAGATCTACTGATCTGTTTTCGCATCTTAATTTGCAACTGTATGATAATTAGCATTCTGTACCTACAAGCTGTGGTGCTCTTCAGCCATAGGTGGAGAGGAGGAGCGCTGGTGATTTGTTTTCATCTCAGCAGTGCTGAAGCTTAAAGCAGGCTGCTGTGGGGAGGATTTGGTGATGAGCACAAGAGCAAGATTCCTGTGCCTGCTGAGCGCTCCCACCTGCACAGTGAAGCTAATTTAACACACTTCTGCACCCTCCTGTGCTCTGCAGCAGTGTGTGCTTTTCCCAGGAGGGGTCCCAGCCTGCAGGTGGAGCTTAGGCTGAGGCACGGTGCAAAAGCCAGCATATCCCAGCAGGGCTGGGTTTTTTCTCTCTTGCTGTATCACTTCCACGTCTCATCAGGCATTTTACAGTCAAGCTTCAGCTGGAGTTTCAAAACTTCCAAGCAAGCACTCTTTTAAATTGAGGTTTTTTGTGTTTTTTGTTTGTCTCGTGAACTTTGCTGTACTTCAATCCAGGCTTCAGGAAAGTGTCTGCTTAGAAAAGCTTGTTAATGGTTATGTTCTGGTTTAATGGTTTCTGCTCTCTTTGCTCGCTCCCTGCCCTCCCTCCTGCCCCTCTGCCTCTTGGTTTAAAGTTTTAGGAGCCAGTGTTTCGCTGGGTTTGATTTGCTTTTCTAATTAAGCAGTGTGAAAGGTGTTGCTCAGAGCAGAGAGTGTCTCATACCCCGAAAGGCTGACAAAAGGGATGTTTTCACAGGCAGCTGATCTGCACTGTTTGCCTTTTCCAGGCCCAGATCACCATGAAGGTGATCCAGGGGCTGTACAGCGGAGTCACGACCGTGGAGCTGGATACCCTGGCTGCTGAGACAGCTGCAACCCTGACCACCAAGCACCCTGACTATGCGATATTGGCAGCGAGGATTGCAGTGTCCAACCTGCACAAAGAAACTAAGAAAGTGTTCAGTGGTGAGTCTGCCTGGGGGCGTTTAGATGGTCACAGAATCACAGCATGACAGAATTGTAGGGGTTGGAAGGGACCTCCAGAGATCATGGAGTCCAACCCCCTGCCAAAGCAGGTTCCCTACAGCAGGTTGCACAGGTCGGCATCCAGGCAGGTCTGGAGCATCTCCAGAGCAGGAGACTCCACCACCTCCCTGGGCAGCCTGTTCCAGTGATAATCAGTAATCAGATGGTAATCAGCCAGAAAGGGAGAAGGGGTTTTAGAGGGTGTAAATACACAGATGTTCCTTCAGCTGAAGTTACAGAGCACTCAGAGTAACTAAAAATGCCGTGGAGATGAGAACAGATCAGCGAGGAGTGGAACTGATCGAAATCAGGATGCACCCAACTGTCTGTCCTGTTTATTTCGTGTCACAAATCCTATAGAAACCATTGCTAGGAAAGTGCTGGGGTTGCCAGATCAGTGCTGACACTGAGCAGGTGGAAGAGAAGATGTGTGGACCTGGGAGGGATTACTTCTGAGGATGGGGAGCCCTGTCTGCTAAAGCCCTGGAAACAAATGACAGATGTGTGTTCAGACAGCTCTGCAGACGCCTTTCTTTTTCAATGTGTTTCTGTTGCAGATGTGATGGATGATCTCTACAACTACATAAACCCTCACAATGGGAAGCACTCGCCAATGATCTCCAAGGAAACACTCGACATAGTTTTGGCCAACAAGGACGTATGTAACGCTTCCCCAGTCCCAAGTTTTGGAAATACAGGGAACTAGTTCAGATGATTTATTTGCCCTATTTGTTTGGGGAGGAAAAGCCTGTATAGAAATGAATACAGATGATAAATGCTCTGGAGATTTTAAAAGAGGGTGTAAGAATGTCCTTCAGGTAGGGGGGCTTTCCTGGAGGTCCTCTTTGTTGTGAGAGCCCAATGCCTTCAGTTGGGAGACAGCACTTGGGGATGTAGCAATGTGTTTGTGCATGGAGGAGGGAGAGGTGAGGCCTGGTGTCTCGTTTCGAGCTGTTCCAGCCTCGTGTTTTTATTGGGGAAGTTGCATTCCTGTTTTGATGATATCTTGTATTTCTTGGTGTAGCCACCAATTGTGCCCTGTACTTGAAAGAAATGGCAAACACTGTGTGTTTGTTTGAACCTGCCTGTTGCTCCCTGCTTCCTTCCCTCTGGTGCGGTGTCTGTTTCACTGGATCTCTGGGGCTGGAAATATCAAACAATGACAGCATTGTAGGACCTGAATGCGAGGCCACAGAAGTCAGAAGATCCATTTTTCTCTTTTATTTCCCCTCAGCGCCTGAATTCTGCAATTATCTATGACAGAGACTTCTCCTACAACTATTTTGGCTTTAAGGTAAGAGCACATTACTCACTTTGCTCAAGATAACCAAGCCTGCTGTGTTGCTGCTTTTCTGGAGCTGAGTCACCTGGGAGGGATGGGAATCCTTGCAGAATCATTAGGTTTGAGCAAGAAGGGCATCAGTGGGTTGGAAAAAACAGAGAGTACCTGCACCAAGGAGTTGCCCAATGCGTGACTCACGTGCTTTCTTCTGAGCTTTGCTGTGTACTGTATAACATTTACTTGTTGGGCTCGAAGCTTCTACAGCAGATAGCTCTGAATGTGGCTGGAAGCTTCCCAGCTCGTGCTGTTCCTCAATAATCTAATTCTTCATAACCCAAAAAAGGATTTTTGGTCATCTTGCCATTGTTTTGTGTAACAGTTCTCAGTGGGCCAACCTACACGTTGTCTCCTTCCATGCTGCTGGAACATCTCCCCCACAGCCAGACCCGTGTGCTGTGCCCCCACCATCTGCTTGGCTCCCCTCCCTGCACGCTGCTCTGTGCTGAGGGCCTTTGGGCTGTGATGCAGTGAGCTCTGCAGGGTTAGCTGGGGAGCACTTGGCTTTTCATCATAGAATCACAGCATGGCCTGGGCTGCAAAGGAGCACAGCGCTCATCCAGCTCCAAGCCCTGCTGTGTGCAGGTCGCCAACCAGCAGCCCAGGCTGCCCAGAGCCACATCCAGCCTGGCCTTGAATGCCTGCAGGGATGGATGGGGCATCCACAGCCTCCTTGGGCAACCTGTGCCACTGCCTCACCACCCTCTGCCTCCAAAACTTCCTCCTCACATCCAACCCAAACCTCCCCTGTCTCACTTTCAAGCCATTCCCCTTGTCCTGTCACCACCCACCCTCACACACAGCCGTTCCCCTCCTGTTTATCTGCTCCCTTCAAGCACTGAAGGCCACCATGAGGTCTCCCTGCAGCCTTCTCTTCTCCAAGCCAAACAAGCCCAGTTCCAACCTTTCCTCACAGCAGAGCTGCTCCAGCCCTCTGGCCACCTCAGTGCCGTCCTCTGGACCTGCTCCAAGAGCTCTGTGTCTTTCATAGCACTTAGTGCTTCTGGTGGCTCGTTGGCCCCAGTGGGTCTCCAGAACTGGTGATGTTTGTGTCCAGCTGTGTCTGGGAGCTTCTTCCAACACGTGTGCTGTGGTGTGCTCAGCGTGGGGGCAGGGGGCTGCAGTGGTGGTGTGTGGATCACACACTGGTGTGTGGATCAGAGCAGCTGCTGAATGGCCAAGGGTGGAAAGAAGGGATCTTGAGGGGGTGTTGGTGTGATTCTGTGTGTACGTAGGTATGCCTTTCTGACCTTCCCTGCTGCAATTATTGCTGTAATTCGTTAGCCACAAGTCACAAGGCATCTGCTCCAGGTGTGAGATCACCATATTTGTTGGGTTGTGTGTTCAGCACCCCGCTCAGCAGATTGTGGTACAGGTTGTCCAGAAAGCATTATCACAATGTAATTAACAGTGCTGAGAGATGGCATTATGGAGAACAGATGCTCTCGTGTCATCTAGTCTGAATTCACTGGGTTAAAAGGCAGTGATGAACCTTGCTGCTCCGTGCTCCCCTGCCATCATCAAAGCAGAGCCCTCGGGGCTGGAATCTCCTAGTGGGTTTCTTTTTCAGTCACTGTGCAATTAACAAGAGGAGCAGTGGAGTGCGAGGCTGGTGCCTCTGTTGAAACCTGGCACGAAGAGCGTGTGAATGCTTGGGGTTACAGAGCCTGGGAGCTCTCTGCATTAATGGGATGATTTTAAGCTGGAAATGTGAATGACCTCTGAAATGTTCTTTCTTTTAGACCTTAGAGCGCTCCTACTTGTTGAAAATCAACTCAAAAGGTAAGAACCATCCGCAGCAGCTCAGTGCATAATGAAATCAGAGCCAGGGCACGGAGTAGGGGGTGGGGAGGTAGACAGGCTGTCTCATGGCTTTGCTACAGAAATCCAGCCAAAGCACGGAGTACCGACTTGAACCAGGTGAAATGCTCTCTGAGCACCTGCAGCATCTCTTCTTGGCTGCCATCCTTCTGGTGGCACTGCTGTGCTTGTGTGGAAAAACAGCTGATCACTGAGGAGTGGCACTGTGGCAAGTATACAGGAGTGCTTCAAATGGTGCCAGCGTGGCCTGGACAGCTGAGCTTCACCTGTCTGGTAGATAGACCTCAGTGCTTTGAAGGCTCTGGTCATCCAGGATGAACTGGTTTCTGTCTGAGAACCTCTTCTGTAATGCTAGGCACTGGTAAAGGAGTGTCAGTTGGAAGGGCTGCTGTGCTCTCACTGCCAATCGCTGCAGGCCCTCAGCCTGACAGTCCCAGGACACCAGAGGTGGAGGTGTTAATTGTGATGTCAAATTTAGAGAGCAGTTGGGTGCTGGCATGGATATTGGATTGCATTCTAACTGTTAATATAGATTTTTTTCCCCCTCATGAGAGCAGTGGAACAGGCTGTGGAGAGGGGCTGCGCGTCTCAGCCCAGGAGTTCTTTATACTGTTCTGATCCTCTGAGCTGACTCCTGTGTGACAGGCCTGCTGAGCTCCTTCCAATCTGAGCTGTTGTGTGGATCTATGGAAAATACAGCTCTTCAGTGGCCCATTGCACATCACAACTTGTTCCCCTCGTCTGTACTGGCTGTAACATAATTGTGGCATTCTTTTCTCCCTTTTGCTGCTCTGTTTCCAGTTGCTGAGCGTCCTCAACACATGCTGATGAGGGTGGCAGTGGGAATCCACAAAAATGACATCGATGCTGCAATTGAGACTTACAATCTTCTGTCTGAAAGGTGGTTTACCCACGCCTCACCCACGCTGTTCAACGCAGGCACCAACCGGCCACAGCTCTCCAGGTACCTTTGGCTTCCAGGGCTGGGGACCCCAGTACAAGAAAGACAGGGAGCTGTTGGAGAGGGTGCAGAGGAGCCACAAAGATGAGCAGAGGGCTGCAGCACCTCCCTACAAAGACAGGCTGAGGGAGCTGGGCTTGTTCAGCATGGAGAAGAGAAGCTGCGGGGTGACCTCAGTGCAGCCTGCAGTGCCTCAAGGGAGCCTGCAGACAGGAGGGGAGTCAGCTCTGTGAAAGGGGAGATGGCAGCAGGACAAGGGGAAATGGTTTGGAGTTGAGGGAGGGCAGCTGGAGGTTGGATGTCAGGGGGAAGTTGTTTAGAGAGAGAGTGGTGAGGTGCTGGAACAGCTGCCCAGAGAGGCTGTGATGCCCCGTCCATCCTTGGAGGTGTTGGAGGCCAGGTTGGATGGGGCCCTGGGCAGCCTGGGCTGCTGTGAGATGGGGAGGTTGGTGGCCCTGCATTGGTGGGGGGTTGGAGCTTCGTGATGCTTGAGCTCCCTTCCAACCCAACCATTCTGTGATTCTCTGATTCCAAGCTTTCTTAGTGCATAACTGGAGGAAGAACAAGTTCTGGAGGCTGGGTCTGTTCCAGTGAAGTGCTGTCACAGCTTCCGAATTGAGGAGCTGTGTTTCTGGGATTCTTTTCTGAAGGCCTGAGAAGTGTTCTTTGCATTGCACATTAAACTTACAGTGCCATCGTTTTTCTGCAGCCCTAATGAAATCCTTACATTTTTTTGTCGGCTTTATTTTAATGATTCTCTACTAAAGCTGTTTGTTTTCCTTAGTTGTTTCCTGCTGTGCATGAAGGATGACAGCATTGAGGGAATCTACGACACCCTGAAGCAGTGTGCCCTGATCTCCAAGTCTGCTGGTGGCATCGGGCTGGCTGTGAGCTGCATCCGTGCCACGGGCAGCTACATTGCTGGGGTGAGTGTGCAGGTGGTGCCTGCAGCAGAGCAACCTTCTGCCCTGGGGAAATGCCTGCATTCCAGCTGCCAACCCAGCACTGCTTTGAGAGGGCTGAGCACAGCAGCTCATCTGGCCCCATAGAGCTTCCTTTCAATGTGCTTTAAAACAAGAAGGTTGGTTTCCCTTGCTGCTTGGCTTTCCTGAGAGAAGTCCTTGCAACAGATCTCGTGCTGCTGCCTGATCAGACAATTCCAACTTATTTATGTGTCAGCAGCCTGGCATATTCCTGGAGGCCAAGGCATTGGCATTTCCCTCTTTATAGTTCAACTACTTAAGGTGTTCAGTGGACGTATGAGGATTTTTTTTCTTTTGGTCGCTGTCTGTGTAACCTCTGCACGACTCCAGATTGCCTTGTGTTGAGGAAATTAGTTAATAATGGATTTCTTTAATTTAAAGGAGGAAAGTGTGGAGGGTCCAGGGGAGGGTGGTGGTGCCACCAAAGCACTGACTGAATCGATCGATTTCCAGCTTTCAAGATGATGGCTGAAAGTTGCTTTTTTGGTAACGCTGGTTTTCCTGTGCTCCTGCAGACAAATGGGAACTCCAATGGACTTGTCCCTATGCTGAGGGTGTACAACAACACTGCTCGCTACGTGGATCAAGGTGGTAACAAGGTAATGGCTTTGCATTGAACTGGGGGGAAAGAGGGGAGCCGTGCCAGGGGGAGAGTTCACCTGTGAAGGGTTGGAACAGTGACATCAGTGATGCAGTGGTGGTTGGCACGTTATTAGGAAAAGGACTTCTTTCCCTCCTTGTTGGTAGCCCAGCGTTCCATCATGCAGGTGTATCTTCTGCTGTGTGAGGTGTGTGCTTCAGGTCATCTCTTGCAGTGCTTATCAATCATTTGGATCAAGTGATTGAATCAAGGCTGTAGAAAGTTTCTTGTTCTGCACCCTTTGTGTTCAGGTAGCCCAGAGGCCGATGGAGGTAAGGCTCATAGGTAAATCTAGGAATTGTCAAGCTCCTCTGTTGACACAGGGGAAATAATTTTCATTAAGAATCTGGAACTACTGGCATGGCCTAGCTCCAATGAGAGCAACAGTAATGCAGAACAGCACATTGAAATTGCCTCAATGAGACTATCAGACTGACTTTAGTTAGTTTGAGGTTTTGTGTGCCCATGGCAGCAGTGTGGGAGGTTTCATTTTCAGGATGGTTTGTTCTGATCTTGATGTTGTCTGTGTCAGAGACCTGGAGCTTTTGCCATCTACCTGGAGCCGTGGCACCTGGACATCTTTGAGTTTCTTGACTTAAAGAAGAACACTGGGAAAGAAGAGCAGCGTGCCAGAGATCTTTTCTTTGCCCTCTGGATTCCGGATCTCTTCATGAAGAGAGTTGAAACCAACCAGGTAAGGAGCTTGTTGGGTGCAGAGGAGCTGTGTTAATGGAGGAGCAGAGTGGTGCAGAGCTGCCCTAGCAGGTTGCTGTACCCCAGCTGAGCACTAGGTTGTGCAAGTGGAGAACTCCAGTGGAGCACTTTGCTTCGGGGCTGAATCACTTGCACACTTCTGTGCCAAATTTGTACTCTGCAGTTTCCATATAGCATCAAAATCTTCTCAGTAATTAGATCCTCATTCTGCTTGTTATTCCTTGAAAATGGGTTACATCTGAGAATCAGTCACTTCAGGATTCCAAGTGCAGTTTGTCACAAGGATTCCTACAGTTGATTTTTAAATAGATCAGATTGCTCCAGTAAACACCTTCCCCGTGCCTGCAGGAAAAGCTGGCTCCTTTTACAGGATGGGAACGTGAGCTTTCATGTTTCTGTTTGCAGCAGGATCTGCTGATGAAGTTGAATGCCGTTAATGAACAAGGCACCTACGGATTTTGAGTATTTTTTTCGTTCTTACAGGATTGGTCCTTAATGTGCCCAAATGAGTGTCCTGGCCTAGATGAGGTCTGGGGAGAGGAATTTGAGAAACTGTATGAGAGGTAAGGGAAGCGAGCAGGCTTTTATACAGCGGCCATCTGACTGCAGAACTGCCCTGGTGTGGTGCCTGGGAGCCAAAGCACAGGGCTTGGAAGGGGCTGCTCAGTTCAGTTGTCACAGTGGTAGCAGTGGCACAGATGGGGATGTGCAGTTACTGCTGCTCCCAAGTGAGAGCTGCTGAGCGCAGGCTGTGCATGAAAGCTTATTTCAGAGTGAAGTTCTGAAATGGTCCCTACTTAAGGCAGTGGGTGGCTCTGTTTTGAGTGAATTGTGTAGGGTGCTTTAGGGAAAGCTTCCTATTTCCTTTATCCAGAGCAGTCTGAATACTCTGCCGTTCAGGCTCTGCTGGCTAATTTGAAATTGAGTGGGGTTGTGCCTCCTTGGGAACCTGATGAATAGGTTGATCATAGAATCACAGAAATGATTCCTGTGCTGCTTCTGGAGAGTCTGGGAGTCACTGAGCACCGTGTGCTCTTTGCAGCTATGAGAAGCAAGGCCGTGTCCGCAGAGTGGTGAAGGCCCAGCAGCTCTGGTACGCCATCATCGAGTCGCAGACAGAGACTGGCACCCCTTACATGCTGTACAAAGACTCTTGCAACAGGAAGAGCAATCAGCAGAACTTGGGGACCATCAAATGCAGCAACCTGTGCACAGAAATAGTGGAGTATACCAGCAAAGACGAGGTGAGTGGGAGAGCAGCAACTTGCAGCAGTGCAGGAAATGTGTAAAGGTACTCGTTGCAGCTTTTATAACATAACCAACCCTTGGCTGGGGAAGGGAGCAGGTAACTAAGGAAATCCTGGGACGCTTTGAGTCGAGTGTGTACAGCTCTTCCACTGGGTGACTGGGGGGGTATGGGGAGGCATCCCCTCCTTTCCAGCCCCTGTTGAGGATTGGGCATTAAAACAAGGTACCCATCAAAGTGAACCTCTGGAGCTGGAGAGAGAAATGAGCTTTGTGGCTTGCAGGCGGGTGGTGTAAGCACCTCCTACCTCCAGATCTGAACTTCACTGCTAATTGTCTCTGAGTTCTCCGTCTCATTTAGGTGCTCGGTGGAGTTGCTGTGCTTGGACTTCAGCATTTGCTAACAAAAGTAAAGAAGGGATGCAGAAATGAGTCAGTGCTAAAGCAACGTGAGACATCTCTAGTGCAGTTAAGCTCTTGAGGCTGTTAAAACTGAAAGCATCAGCTTCTACTGCCTGAGCTGAGCCGAGCTGTTCCAATTATCCTGGGGTTGGAAATGAAGTGATTGTTAGAAAATAACGAGGACAGTCTGATATATTCTGGATCTCACGAGGATCATCTGCTGATTCTAATAAGAAGTTGGGCTCAGTTTCTGGAAGGAAAGCTTACGGGCTAGAATTTTTATGGTGATACTGATATCAGCTAACTTTTTGACTTGTTATTGTCCTTTTTCCAGCTTGTAAAAGGCATACAAGTGAGAAATGTGTCTTTACAGCCTTTTAGCTTGCGTGGTGCTTTGCTTGGACAGAGGGCATGCTCTGGAATTGAGGCAGTGTGTCTTTTGCAGGGGGTGTTGGCTGACACGTTGTTTTCAATGTTGGCTGACACGTTGTTCTCAATGTTTTCTTCTCTGCAGGTGGCAGTTTGCAATCTGGCCTCCATAGCCCTGAACATGTACGTCACTTCGGAGCACACTTACGATTTCAAGAAGCTGGCTGAGGTCACAAAGGTTATTGTCCGAAACCTGAACAAAATCATTGACATCAACTACTACCCTGTGCCTGAGGTGAGTGCTGTGCTGCACTGCTACGGAGCTGATGGCAGCCCAGGAGCTGTGACAGAGCCTCTGCTGCTCTCTGCAGTCCCAGTTTGAAGGAATCACCGAGGGATTCTGTAAACCTGTGGTGGCACAGAGCTGGGGGCTCCCATAGCTGCCTGTCTGCAGCTGTGACCTATTGGTGGTGGCACCTTCAGCCCCCATCCAGAGTGGCTCCTTAGTGAAGCACCTGTAGTCAAAGCTTCCCCTTGAGATGGTTCTGCAGGTGGATTTGTTGGTGTGTGTGTGGACTTCCATAAAGCACAGAGCAGCGTGAGGTGGGGAGCAGAACAGAGGGAATCATCCTGGAACTCAGCCTTGAGCTGTTGGTTTCATACATTTTTGGGGAGGTGTGTGGATAGTTTTGTGGATGGGAAGACAGAGGGTTGGGAGTTCTTGAAGGGGGGAGGGGGTGCAGAGTTACGTGCATTGCAAGAACACAGGAAGGCAAGCAGCAGGGCTGGGCATTGGAGAAAGGAGTAAGCCTTCCCTCATGGCCCTGAGCACCACATCCAAAGGGTTTTTAAACACATCCAGGGATGGGGACTCAACCACCTCCCTGTGCAGCCCATTGCAGTGCTTTACAGCCCTTTCTGTACACAAGTGTTTCCTGACATCCAGCCTAACCCTCCCCTGGCACAACTTGAGGCCGTTTCCCCTCGTCCTGTCACCAGTGAGAAGAGACCAGCCCTGCTCTGCTGCAATCCCCTTTCAGCTGTTGGAAGAGAGCAATCAGGTCTCCCCTCAGCCTCTTTTCCCCAGACTGAGCAGCCCCAGTTCCTTCAGTCTCTCCCCATAGGCCACATTCTCCAAGCCTTCCCCAGCCTTGTTGCCGTTCTTTGGACCTGCTGCAGCACCTCCATGTCCTTTCTGTACTGAGGTGCCCAAAACTGAAGGCAGAACTCGAGGTGAGGCCTCATCAGTGCTGAATGCAGTGATGCATCAATGCAAAAATACTCCAAGCTGAAGGCCAAACCTGGTGAAGATCACTTTTTTTTTTTTTCCAAGCACGTGCAGTTAGAGCACTTGAATTCAAATATCTTCATGGACCTGTTTCGGAAGGAGGGTTTAGTATTCATTTCTAATCACACCTTTATTGCGTCGGATCGAGCAATCAGGATTAGCGATCGCTCCAAACAAACCTTAATCGTGATCCTCCAATTCCTGCCTTCCCAAACAGTGAGGAGCTCAGGGCTGGCTCACTGCAGCAGAACGGACTGCCAAGAAAAATGAGGGCAGCCACAGGGGGAGGTCAGAGATCCTTCCGCAGCTTCTATCCAACTCTGTTTCCACGCAGCTCAAGTCGCCATTCCCTCTGCTTGAATCCCCCGCAGGCGGAGCGCTCCAACAGGCGCCACCGCCCCATCGGCATCGGTGTGCAGGGCCTGGCTGACGCCTTCATCCTGATGAGGTTCCCCTTTGAAAGCCCTGAGGCGCAGCGCCTGAACCAGCAGATCTTCGAGACCATTTATTACGGGGCTCTGGAAGCCAGCTGTGAGCTGGCTGAGCAGCAAGGGCCGTACGAAACGTATGAGGGTTCTCCTGTCAGCAGAGGGGTAAGTGCCAGAAGTGTCCTGCTTCAGGGCCGAGGCTTTGAAGTGCAGGTTGTGTGGTGGCCTGAGGGCTTTGTTACGGAAGGAGGGGTGTGACTGAAACTTTGTAACCATAGAACCATAGAGTTGCTCAGGTTGGAATTTGATGACCTTAAAGATCATCAAATCCAACCCCAACCCAACCGTCCTACCTGAACTCTAACGACTCGCCCCTAACTCATGGCCCTGAGCACCACATCCAAAGGGTTTGTAAACACATCCAGAGATGGGGACTCAACCACCTCCCTGTGCAGCCCATTGCAGTGCTTTACAGCCCTTTCTGTACACAAGTGTTTCCTGACATCCAGCCTAACCCTCCCCTGGCACAACTTGAGGCCGTTTCCCCTCGTCCCGTCACCAGTGAGAAGAGACCAGCCCTGCTCTGCTGCAATCCCCTTTCAGCTGTTGGAAGAGAGCAGTAAGCTCTCCCCTCAGCCTCCTCTTCCCCACACCAAACAGCCCCAGTTCCTTCAGTCTCTCCCCATAGGCCACATTCTCCAAGCCTTCCCCAGCCTTGTTGCTCTTCTTTGGACCTGCTGCAGCACCTCCATGTCCTTTCTGTACTGAGGTGCCCAAAACTGAAGGCAGAACTCGAGGTGAGGCCTCACCAGTGCTGAATACAGTGATGCATCAGTGCAAAGTGCTTTTTTTCTTCCATCATTTGACTATTAAAGTGCATTAAGAAATGCATACAATAAATGGGGCTGAAGAGGAAGGCAAAAGAAAAGCTTCAGCTTCTGCTGGGGGGCCCTTCTGTGCGATTAAAAGATTGTGAGATTATGATACAGGAGCTTAGCTGAGACTGAACAATTAATAAGGACAATTAATAAGAATAGCAGATCGATTAATAACATAATTTATGAAGCACAGAGAAAATAATTTGTGTTCTTCAGATTCTGCAGTACGACATGTGGAACGTCACCCCATCCGACCTGTGGGACTGGAAGGCTTTGAAGGAGAAGATTGCAAAGTAGGTAATCTTGCATGGTTAGTTTCGAATGCAAATTGCATTGGGCATATTATGACTGAAAGCAAAAGGTTGGCTGCAAGAATTCCAATGGCTCTATTGTAGTTCCCTATTACTTCCTTCTGGTAGGTCTTTACCTGTGGCTGGCTCTCTTTGTTGTTGTGGTTACACGCAGGCTGTGCCCACCCCAGGGGCTCTGTTCTGGCTGAGATGTCTGCGTGTGAGCTGAGGATTCCTGCTTTGTTCCTGGGTCTTTTCTTTCTCCCTTGGTTGAAGCTTTCTAACTCGTGGCTTTCATTGCCAGGTATGGTGTCAGAAACAGCCTTCTCCTTTCCCCCATGCCAACTGCTTCCACTGCTCAGATCCTGGGCAACAACGAATCCATTGAGCCCTACACCAGTAACATCTACACACGCAGAGTCCTTTCAGGAGAGTTCCAGGTAAGCACTTGGGGTAGCTTTGCCAAAGAGCTTTTCTGTAGTTTTAGTTTCAATAACTTTCATCATTGGAAAAGACAAAATGGAGCGTATTGATTACTCTCCGAAGAGGAAAGGCTGAGGGCACTGGGCTTGTTTGGCTTGGAGAAGAGAAGGCTGCAGGGAGACCTGATGGTGGCCTTCAGTGCTTGAAGGGAGCAGATGAACAGGAGGGGGAACGGCTGTGTGTGAGGGTGGGTGGTGACAGGACAAGGGGAATGGCTTGAAAGTGAGACAGGGGAGGTTTGGGTTGGATGTGAGGAGGAAGTTTTGGAGGCAGAGGGTGGTGAGGCAGTGGCACAGGTTGCCCAAGGAGGCTGTGGATGCCCCATCCATCCCTGCAGGCATTCAAGGCCAGGCTGGATGTGGCTCTGGGCAGCCTGGGCTGCTGGTTGGCGACCTGCACACAGCAGGGCTTGGAGCTGGATGAGCACTGTGCTCTTTTGCAGTCCAGGCCATTCTATCATTCTGTGGTAGTCAGTTCAGTTGGACACTTATGTCCAAAGCCAAAAATGCTAAGGAGAACGTGTAAGGAGAACATGTAATGGTTACATGCGTGCTGGCTGCTATGGGTATGCAAAATTTTAAAGAAGTGCTGCTTTTCTCTGGGAAAAAAACCAATCCACTTCATTAGACCTTGACTAATGCTGTGTGGGTCAGGGGCAGGGCTTCTGGACAGATACCCCCACAGTCCCAGCAAGGAGAAGTTTGCTTAGTGCTAACTGGAAAATGAGAGTTTGGCAGTGCTGCACAAGGTCTTGTGTAAATGTTAGAAAATCCCTATGCTTGTCAGTGTGGATTTTTCTCCTCTAAGTGAAAAACCTCCTCTAGGAGGTGCATCTGTGCTGTAAGGCAGGGCACGTAGCTTAGGGCATGCAGTGCTTTCATTCTTGGGCCTTTGCTGCTTACAGGTTGTGAACCCACACTTGTTGAAAGATCTCACAGAGAGGGGTCTGTGGAACGAGGAGATGAAAAACCAAATCATTGCCCACAATGGCTCCATCCAGGTATGCGTGGAGATGAGGAGGGGGGGCTGGGGCTGTCTCCAGTGTGAGCAATGCTGGGGGGGGGGGGAACTGCTGGGAGCAGATCTGACACAGTGATTTTTAAGGTCTGCTGTGTGTGAGTGACTCAACCAGCCTGGGAGGAGAAGCCTCAGTCTGGAGCATTGCCATTAGAAAGATGAGGGAATGGGTCTGAGTGGTAATTTGTTCCTGCTGGAGCTTGCCCACGGAACAGAGAATTCCAGTGGAAATATGCAACTGATTATTACTTGGACAAATAGAGAGCTGAGCTGCTTTGCTTTATGCAGGTTCCACAAACGTTTGGGCTCCCTTTTATCACAGAGGTTGCGGAGGGGTGATTTTATAGCAGTGAGTGGGCTTGAGACAGGAGCTGAGCACGTAGCATCCAGATCTGGGGGGTGGAGGAGGAGATGGGATGGATTATTTATGCTCTGGAGGTTGAAATGCTGCTGTGCTCGGAGTCACACGCGCTAAAAAAAGTGCATCCTCCTTGTGCAGTTGGACATGAGTGGGAGTGCTGGAGTGCTTCTGTAAAGCCTCACAGCTATTCAGAGCAAAACATGAATGTCCTATTTGAAAACAGCTCTTTTGCTCTAAATTCCCCAACACAGGCCACCTTCTGAAAGCAAGCAAGGTTTCTTTGTGCTCGAGTGCTTTCAGATCCAAAGTGTTTGGGTTCAGTGAGGGAGCTGCAGCTGCAAGAATTCTCATGTGGTGGAATCAGTGATTTGTGGAGGGTTTGTGTGCATGAATACGAGCATTTGAGTTGTAACATCGGGTTATGCTGCATTGGGAAACTCTTCCTTTCAGAATATATCTGAGATTCCTGCTGACTTGAAGCAGCTTTATAAGACAGTGTGGGAGATCTCCCAGAAAACTGTCCTCAAGATGGCAGCAGACAGAGGAGCTTTCATCGACCAGAGCCAATCTCTCAACATCCACATCGCGGAACCCAACTATGGCAAACTGACCAGCATGCACTTCTATGGCTGGAAGCAGGTATGTGGGTGGGAGCTGTTCAGAACAAGGGAGCAAATGGGGCTCGATAAGGGCTTCCATGAAAAATTGGTCTTGGAAGGGTAAATGAGCATTTCCTCCCGCGAATCCAGAGTTACCAGAGGAACATCTCTGTGGAGCAGTAAAGCTGCAGGCCCTGTGGCATTGCTCCCATGAGCCGTGCCCACAAGGCATCGCTGTGAGGCGCTCACAGTGGCGTGGCCTGCAGGAGGGTGGAATTAGCAGCTCCTTTTGGCTCTATCACTTGCCAGCCCATTCCAGCTCCTGGATTTGTGCTTTTCCCCTGCAGGGTCTGAAGACAGGCATGTATTACCTAAGGACAAAGCCGGCTGCAAACCCCATCCAGTTCACCTTGAACAAAGAGAAACTCAGAGAGCGGGAGAAGGCAGCTGAGGAAGAGAAGGAAAGGAACAAAGCAGCCATGGTTTGCTCCCTGGAGAATCGTGATGAGTGCCTGATGTGCGGCTCCTAACGGCCCTGCAGTGCCAGCAGAGCTGCTCCCCGTGGCTCCCATCTGAGATAGGTGCACTTAGTGTCACTTCAGGGCAGAGGAGCCTGCTGGAGCTGTGGCAGGAGGGCGATCACTGTAGTGTATGGTAGCTTCCCCAGCTGAGAATTAGGGGATGCTGCACATGTATGGGTAGAGTGCATAAAAAGTTTGTGTATTGCTTTTGTAGCTGGGCTTCCTGGAAACCTAAGTGCTCTTGCATGGTCTTGGGTTGAACCCTATAGAAAGAAGTTCTCCTGAACAGCTAGGAAAAGTGCTAAGGCCGCTTACAGGTCTGCCTTGGGACTGGAGACACTTCCTTGCATTTCCTAAAGACTCACATCCTGTCTTCAGAGGCAGAACCTGACTGACGGGTTCTCCTTTGCTGTGACAAAACACCAGGAGAAGAACCCTAGGCTGGCTGTGTGGTGTGCCTGATATGCAGTCTGCCTTGGCAAAGCAGCAACTTCTGTTAAGCTTGAAAAGATGTTGTGTGCACATCTAGCAGTGAGGCCCTTCCCCCACCGTTTATCCCTGTCCCCAACTCTTTCCAAAGATGCAGGATGCTGGGGGGTGCCTTGCTGCTTGGAGGCTTCCTTTCCTGCTCTCAGCCTGACTGAAGGACGCTGCACTCAGTTACTTCTGCTTTTCAGCTCTGAACAGGAAATGGCAGAATTGCTGCAGTGCGTTCTATTCTGTACCAAAAACCCATTCAAGTTTCCATCAGTTTGCTGCTCATACAATTCCATGCTGTCCTTGAGCAGAAAGCCTTGACAGTGCACACCCCATCTTTTCCGAAGCGCTGCATTCGTCCACCCCAGCTGGTTACTTGGAATTTTAGGAACATGTTTTTTACTTCTCTACGTACTTAACTCTCTGCTCTAATGCCATGGGGCTTCATCACCCAGTTCTTAAATATTTATTGAATTCATGTACCATACAACTAACCCTTTAATCCACAGAACTCAATAAAATGTGGTATGTCAAAGGAATGAAGGGTGGCATCTTGGGAATGGTATTTTGATTAAACTTGCACTGTAACAGCTGGAGACAGGAGCCTTTTTTGGTGAGCCCTGCACCTTAGTGCAGCAGCTCCATGTCTGAGGGCTGCAGCTGTGTGTAGCAGGACCCTGTGTTTGCCTGGGTGCCCTGCTGAGCTCAGTGTGGTGTCTGTCCTTTAGAAGTTTTGGGCTAAAGGCCATGTAGCACCATGTCCACGTTTCAGTAGCAGGCAGGGGAGGTGGGCTGAGTTCATGGAGCAAACCTGTGGCTATGCCTGAAGCGAGGTTTGGACCTTTGTGTCTTTTTTTTTTTCTCCAGCTCTTGTTCCATTTCTTCTGCTTCCAATTCTTTTTATAAGGCACCCGTGAAAATATCTTGGGATATATCTTAGCAGCCTCTCTATGCTTCTAAGGGAAGATGGTTGGGTCTAAGTACCACTCGTGGCAGCTGTGCCTCCTAAGAAACATCACCAAGAAGAGATGCTGCTGTCTGGACCAGTGTGAGAGCTCGTGTAGACAGGAGCATGGCTGCAGAGCCAGGCACATCCTGTGCAGCTGCCTCAGCCTTTGCTCCCTGAGCACGGCAAGGAGAGGTTGGGGGTCGGCTGTAGCTGGGCAGCACAGCACTGATGTGTCTGTGTTGAAACAGGAGTAGCTCCCAGTGGACCCTGCAGCCTACGCTGCCTCTGTTCTTGGAGTTTGCTTTTGCTGCCACCTCTCCAAGGTGCTTCCAAAAGTGAGAGCTGTTGAAATCAAGCACTTACGCCTGACCTGATTTCCTGGGGGAAGAGTGCTTCATCTCCCACCCGCTGTCAGGAGCCAGGAAAGCAAGCTGTCACCGCTTCAGCAGGGTTAGTTCTACTCGGTTCTTTTTCTGACACAGGTTTCTGTTAACTCAGCTGCAGGTGAACAGAAGCAATGCTTTAGGAGGCTCTTTCCCCCTTTAGCATCTCCCCACTCGATGATCTCTGGGAAGCAGCTCCGGGCTGCAGAGAGCAAAATCGTGCCTCTTGCTAATAATGGGCAGCAGCCCCCAGGTTACAGTTGAGACAAGCCAGAGGCAGCCTGAGGGAGCAGGACAGCTGGGGCTGATGAGGAGCAGCCTGGGCTGTGTCCTGGCTCTGCCTTAACAGCCTTGGAGCACGCGAGCAGCTCTCATTGGCACCAAAGCCAGTGTGAATCCAAACTCCTGTGCGGTGCTGTTGGGTCAGGCCTGTAAACTCTACATTTGCAAAGGCCTTGGAGAACTTTCTTGGTGAGAAATGTACCCAGGAGCACTGCTGCTGAGATTGTTTCATTTCCCAGGGTTCAGTTTACAATTGAATTGTGCTGATCTACGCTGATTTGGATGTCAGGGGGAAGTTGTTTAGAGAGAGAGTGGTGAGGTGCTGGAACAGCTGCCCAGAGAGGCTGTGATGCCCCGTCCATCCCTGGAGGTGTTGGAGGCCAGGTTGGATGGGGGCCTGGGCTGCTGTGAGATGGGGAGGTTGGTGGCCCTGCATTGGTGGGGGGTTGGAGCTTCGTGATCCTTGAGCTCCCTTCCAACCCAAACCATTCTGTGATTCTGTGATCTAGAGGGAACCTGAAGTACTAATCCCACCTTGCCATTATTTCACGAGGCGCTCTTAGCACCCATGGCATTTAGAGACCTGTGAGGAGGTTTTGTGGTGCAGAACTTGAAGCTGGCAGAGGGTTTGGGAAGTTCCATCCTCTGTGACAGTGAGCCAGCAGTGTGCCCTGTGTCTGAAGGCTGGGGGCAGAGATGGGGCTGGGCTCTGTTCCGTGGTGCCCAATGCCAGGACAAGGGGCACCTGCATAGACTGCAGCCCAGGGAGTTCCAGCTGTGCTGTGAGGGGGGCAGAGCTCCAGTACTGCTGCCCTGCGAGGTGAGGATCTTCGTGCAGACATCCAAACCCACCTGGATAATGTCCTGTGCAAAGACTGAAGGAACTGCTTCAGGGGTTGGAATGTTTCATTGCTGTCACTTCCCCAAATTCCCAGCTGAATGACAGCCTCAGCTCTGCAGCCTTCCCTTGGCAGCCATGGAAAGACACAGATCCCTCTTTACCTGCCGCCAGCAGGGGGCTGTTACACCTTCCAGCTCCCTGCTTACTCGGAGAAGCCAACCCAGTCCCATCCATTCATTTCGTGCGTCGTTTTTTCGATCTCCATCGTGTCGATTCTCTTACTGACTTCACGTGGGTTCTCTCCATTTCTGTCAGTGCCCAAGGCTGCTGCTGAGCCCACAGCTGCGTGGTGCAGAGCTGAGGATCACCGTGTCTGTGTGCAGTGCTTCTGTTCCACTTCATGATGAGACAGATCTGAATTCTGCTCCAGCCCTGGGGTGAGTGCAGCCCTCCTGCTGGGGCTCAGCCACACCGAGCTGCTGCAGCTCTCACTTCCCACCCTTTCCTCATTGCCTGTGTGTGTGTGTTTGAGCTGATGTGTCTTAATTTAAGGCAGCCGAGTGTAACTGTGATTCCCAACTGCAGCTGCAATGCAGTGGAAAGCACGGATCTCACTGTTCCCCCTGAGGCTTTCCTTGTCTGATTTTCCTGTTTTAAAGTAGGTGCTTGTAAATGTATCGCATTCTTGCTAAAGAAAGTGCCCAACTTTTTGTTGGGAAATATCAGATGGAAAATACAGAACAGTGCCTACATCTCTGCCCAGCATTCATCTTCCTAGAGCCTCAGTCCTTCCTAAAGCCTGAGCTAGACCTGCCTGGGTTATTTAAGCCTCTGACTGCTTGTCCACCGTGCTGCTTTTTCCCTTCTTCACCCCAGCAGTGTTTTTTCATGCCTGAGGACAGTGTTTTCCCTCCTCGAAATCTCTGCTGTGTGGTCCTGCTCCTCCCCACCTCCCCTTGGTTGGTCGTAGTTTTCAAGGCTCAAACTGTTCATGTGATTGATGGGCTTTTTCCAGCCTGTATGATTCCCTGAGTGGTTGTGGTGGGGATGGATTGATGACTGGACTTCACAGAATAACAGAACTGTAGGGTTTTGAAGGGATCTCTGGAGCTCATTGTGTCCAGCCCCCCTGCAAAACAGGCTCCCTACAGCAGGCTGTACAAGTGCATCCAAGCAGGTCTGGAATATCTCCAGAGAAGGAGAATCCACAGCCTCCTTGGGCACAGCTCTGCCAGGGTGAGACCAGAGGGTGGTGTGGACACAATGATTACGTGTGATGCAGGTGACCCTGTCCCCATCTGGCATGGGATGGAGGAACACGGGGTGAGCACTGAGCAAGGGCACAGCACTGGGGACAGGGCTGATCTCAGAGCTCCTGCACTGAGCTGTGACACAGCACAGCCTGGCAGCAGCTTTCTGCCCCGTGCTCCACCTCCACGGTGTGTAACGCTGTTCTGTACAGAGAGGAGCTTTGCTGGCTGTTGTGGCAGTGAACTGACTCTGCTTTAAGGCACTGTGTTGTGTTGTCAGGTTTTTTTTGGCAGAGCTTGCTGTCCAAATGGGACGGACACCCTGCAGCCCTGTGGATATTTGGGCCGAGTGCTATGCTGTGACCCCAGGCTTGGTTTTTGTAACACTAACTCGTATATTTGATTAGATTCGAAATACCAAAACATTTCTTTCAAAAGGAAAAACAACAAACAGCAAGAACCCAAAGGCTTTGAAGCTGCAGACAGAAAGCTGTGCGTACCTCTGCCCAGATCCCACTGCTGCTTTCCACCCGCTTGAATAGGAAGCCCCAGGCTTGGAGCAGCCTGCTCAGCTCTGCATGACGCCCGCGGCGTTCTGCTGCCTGGCACAAGTGCTCTCAGCCCTGCCTGACCCCTGATGGTACCTCCTGGGCCATGGGCGAGTATTGCAGCCTCTGTGCCCTCTTCTAAACACAGATCCAGGTCTGATCCGGGAAAGGAGCAGAGATCTCAGGAAGCTCTGTGTCGGAGCAGAAGTGTCTGCTTGTGGCTCTGAACCCCACTCAGCAGCTGTGTGCTGTCCAAATGTAGGTGCCTGTGGTGAATGAGGAGAGCTCATGAGCAGCACCGTGTGTGTTTTGTCCGTTGTTCACTGCAGATTTTGGCAGGCACTGCCGTCGTAACACTCGTTCTTTCTGCACTCATCTGGTGGGCACAACGCAGGGCATCACAGGAAGCAGAGATAAAGAGCAGATTGCTGGGCAGGGGCCAACAGGGACCGGTGCCGGGTGCCACGCTTGGCTCACGCCAACCCCAGAGGGCACAGCGGGCTGGGGTTGGACTGGGGATCTCAGAGGGCTTTTCCAACCTTCCTGATTCCACGATTCTCTGATCTTCCCAGGAGATCAGCAGTGTCCTTCCTCAGCTCCTGCTGCCCGAAGGAGGTCACTGCTGACCTCTCACATGCTTGGGTCAGCTGGCAAAACTTGGAAGTGCAGGTTATCTCCATTGTGACTTGGGCTGTTGATGCTGAGGGCCGGGATGGAGAAAGCTGTGAGATGCAGCAC
This sequence comes from Tetrao urogallus, assembly GCF_951394365.1. NCBI lineage: Eukaryota > Metazoa > Chordata > Aves > Galliformes > Phasianidae > Tetrao > Tetrao urogallus. Next base: position 444,508 of record NC_136813.1, on the reverse strand, counting down.
CCAACAGCCACAGCTCCCAGCCCCTGTGCTGCTCTGTCCTGCTGGTCACAGGCGGTCTGCTGTGTGCTGCTCCCTCCTGAGCGCTGCTCTGTGCAGGGAAGCTGTGTGTGGGCAGCCTGAGTCCTTCCTCTCAATTTGTGTGACTGTTGGATGCTTGTAGGGGTGGTTTGAGCACGGAGAGGAAATTACAGAGCTTGACAGTGTCCAGCTGGTTCAGAGAAGCTGGGAGTTGTGTGTTTGGCTACATGCAGTCTTTTCTTACCGCTTTCCTTTCCTTTGACCTGCCTTTACAATTAACTTCTGTGGCATGCCATCAAAGTCTGCTCTCCTCCTTTGATAGGATGTGTTCAGAGCTCCATTTCCATGGCGATGAGCGGCTGCTATCTGCACAGAGATGTTACACCTTCACACAGGGCTCCTCTGCACTTGCCTGTGGCTGCTGGCTAGGAACAGACTGACACTGAGCTGCACCAGGCCCTGGGTGCTACAGGTGAGCTGCCTGCAGCGCTGGGCTGTTGCTGTGCTCCCTGCTGTGCTTTGACAGCAGCCAACGATCAAAGCAGTTCCTGGGGGCTGGGAGGGCAGCCTTGTGTGGCCGCTCTGGTTGGAGCTGAGAAGATTCTGAGCACAGGGTGGTATAAGAAGAGCCTGAAGATGGGCCGGTTTGTGTGGGGGTAGAGAAATCCAGCACGATTCCTTGAGCAGATCCAACGCAGTGCTTTCGTGTCCTGAGATGCAGTGGCCCTGGGGCTGCGCACGAGGGCCGTGCTCAACTTCTGCCTCTGCAGAGATCCCCAAAACGAGCTCTTTGCAGTTGCACAGGTGTGTCTGAGCAGGGTGCGTGTGCTGGGCATGGTGCAGGGACACCAGGCAGCTGAAACGAGGCCGGGGGGGTGCAGGTAACACCAGAGCCAACTGCTGGCACGTGTGAAGGCACAGCCCTCTGTGTCTGATGGGGATGTGGAGGGGACGGGTCCTCCCAGCAGAGGTCTGGGCTTTGTGAAGAGGGGCAGAGCCCATTCCTGCTCCCCGGTGGGATCCCACCAGCTGGGATCTCTGCATGCAGCCGTACCCCGAGCCCCGGGCTGTGTCCCAGCAACAGGGAAGGAGTTAACTGAGGATTCTGCTAGCACAGTGCTGGAGGCTAAAATACAGCTCAGCTTCGCAGCAGGCACGTGTGGGGTTTTGGCAGGGAAAGTGGCTGTTTCCTCCACAGCTCTGTGTGGGCTTGGCCCCAGCTGGGTCGCCCCAGGGTTTCTGACAGCACTGCAGTGACAGCCTCATTCTGCAAGGGATGGACGGAGCGTTTGGGCACTCGGAGCCCGTGAGTCACTCGGGATGCTCGAGGCAGCCTTATTAATTAGGGTGCCTCAAGGCTGTTCACAGCAAGGGCTGCAGCAGTGCTCCTTCCCTGCTGCAATTAAGGCTGTCGCCGGCAATCTGGATGTCAGGAGGAGGGCTGGACGTCCCTCCGTCCCGCTGACACCTCCGTGCCTTGGCCTGTTGGCAGATCTCATCAGCCCCTGCAGTGTGTGATGAGGCTCTTCATGTGCGCAGCAAACGAGGTTCGCTCCTGAGCCTCGCTGTCCACCTGTGCGCCCCTTGCTGTGCTGCCTGACGCCACCACCCTTCTCCTTGCTCCTCAGCAGGCCCCAGCTCCTCCTGAGCCGTCCTGCAGCACTGCTGCTTTGCTGGGTCCATTCCCACGGCCAGGAGCCATTAGGATCAACCCTTGGGCTGTACCCCATCTCCAGCCTATGTGCCGGCAGTCATTTATAGGATGAGTCACATCGGAGCACAGCTTGGGCAAAAATCAGGTCCTGGTTGAGCAGGGATTTGTAACCACCCCCCTCCCTCTGTGCTGCACAGTCAGAACGGAAGGAGGGGAGGCAGGCAGCGTGAATGCTAAGTATGACGTGGAAATGCTGGAAAAGCCCAAAGCCTTTCAGGGATCTGAAAGCAGCTGCTGGATGCCGTGCCTTGGAGCCAGCCGTCCTGCTTCTCCTCATGTGAGTTGGATCAGGGGGATGTGGCCCAAACCCTGGAAGATGAGAAGTGCTGAGGTTCTGCCAGCGCTGGATAGCAGGGTGACCCTGTTCTGAACGGCATCAGCACCGTGCTGTGATGAAGGCAAGTGCCCCATCCCTGCAGACACCCAAAATCGGGGGCTGCGAGCACCTGGTGGAGCTGTGGGTGTCCCTGTTTCACTGCAGGGAGTGGGACCTGATGGCTTTTATGGGACCCTTCTAAATAGCTTGGGCCCTGTGATTCAATACAAAGCCAAAGGGAAAGGGCCCCAGAGCCCCTGAGCCTGACCTTTCCCACACACAGCCCCAGAGTTGCTGTGGCTGAAAGCAGCCATCAGCACTGCTTTTCCTTTTGCTGCTGCTCAGTGCCAGGCAGGCACTCATTAGTTCTCCACTGAGGATTTCAGAGATAAATAACCATCTCCCCCTGCTCTGCTGGGAGAGAGGTGCCGGCCCTCTCACAGTCCTGCCAGCTCCTCTTTGCTTTACCTCCAGCTCTGGGTGCTGCAGTCTCACCACCCCATAGGGCAGCACTCGCACAGGGGGCTCCCGCGGATCCTCGTGGGATGGCTGCCTGCCCTTGGGGGTGTGGGGTGGGCAGCCTCATCTCTGCTCGCCCTCCTCTGCATCTGAACCCTGGGTCTCCCTCCTCGGGTGCCTGCCTTGCCCCTCTGCCCTGCTCCCAGGGAGATGTTTCCCATGGTGGCAGATGGGTGCATGTCTTGGTGGTATTGCAGAGCCCAGCAGGCGTTGCCCCCGGGGCAGTGCTGTCAGCCCCACAGCGGAGCACAGCTCAGCATGGACACCCTGAGCTCTGCATAGCAGGATGCTGCCCCAGGTCGCAGCTCTTATCAGAAATCCTCTGGTTTGGGCACAACCACGCAACCAGCTCAGCTCTGCAGAGTGCACAGCAGCAATGCAGGGGCCTTTCCTGCTCCCTGCTCAGTTCAGCCCCTTCTGTTACCTTTAGGGAACAGTGCTTGATTTGCACTCTGAACCCAAATCTGTGCTCCTCTGTGTTTCCATGGAAGCTGAGGCAGTTTCCTGCAGGCTTTTTTTTTTCTTTTTTTTTTCTCCATAGCTCTTCGTGTTTGCATTTAACCCTTCGTGACGTAGCACAGCACGAGGATGGATGGGGAAGGTAGGGCAGGAGGCAGCTCGCGCAGTGCTGGGCCCGTTGCTCACTGCTGGGGCAGCTCTTACAGCCCCATTGCAGGCAGGGCCTCGTTGGGCTCATCCTGCTCAGGCCCATAGCTCCCATCACACTGCCACCCCCTGCAGCACTGCCTTCCCATCACTAACACCCCCTTGTGTTGCTGCCTCCCTGCACTGCAACCTCTCATCATCGCCGTCTCCCCGCAGCTTCGCCTCCTTGCAGCAGTGCTTTCTGCGCTGCAATCTGCCTGCAGCGCCACCGGTCTGAAGCGTCAGCTCCTCATCGCAGCCATGGGAGGCGGCCGTGCAGGGAGGAAGCAGAGCTGGAAGGTGGGAGCGATGTGGAGGTGGCAGTGCAGGGCCGTGGCACTGCAGGCAGATGGCAGTGCAGGGAAGTGGCAGTGCAGGGCAATGGCGCTGCAAGGCAGAGTCACAGAATCACAGGGCTGGAAGGGAGCTCAAGGATCACGAAGCTCCAACCCCCCACCAATGCAGAGCCACCAACCTCCCCATCTCACAGCAGCCCAGGCTGCCCAGGGCCCCATCCAACCTGGCCTCCAACACCTCCAGGGATGGACGGGGCATCACAGCCTCTCTGGGCAGCTGTTCCAGCACCTCACCACTCTCTCTCTGAACAACTTCCCCCTGACATCCAACCTCCAGCTGCCCTCCCTCAACTCCAAACCATTTCCCCTTGTCCTGCTGCCATCTCCCCTTTCACAGAGCTGCCTCCCCTCCTGTCTGCAGGCTCCCTTGAGGCACTGCAGGCTGCACTGAGGTCACCCCGCAGCTTCTCTTCTCCATGCTGAACAAGCTCAGCTCCCTCAGCCTGTCTTTGTAGGGAGGTGCTGCAGCCCTCTGCTCATCTTTGTGGCTCCTCTGCACCCTCTCCAACAGCTCCCTGTCTTTCTTGTCCTGGGGGCTCCAGCCCTGGACGCAGTGCTGCAGATGGGGCCTCACGAGGGCAGAGCAGAGGGGGACGATCACCTCCCTGTCCCTGCTGCCACCCCTCTGCTGATGGAGCCCAGGATCCCGTTTGCTTTCCAAGCCACAAGGGCACCCTGCTGCCTCACATTCAGCTTTTCATCCATCAGGACCCTGCAGGGCTGCTCTCAAGGGCTGCTCCTTCCAGTCTGTATGCATGCCTGGGATTCCTCCGGCCCAGGTGCCAAACCTCGCACTTGGCCGTGTTGAAGCTCGTTGCGTTCACCCGGGCCCACGTCTCGAGTCTGTTGAGGTCCCTCTGAACGGCACCCCTTCCTTCCACAGGGCAGGTGACACTGCAGGGCAACGGCACCGCAGGCAGATGGCACTGCAGGACCGCTGCACTGCAGGCACGTAACTGCAGACAGGTGGCAGGGCACTGCGGGCAGATGGCAGCGCTGCCGTCCTGCCAGGAGGTGCCTCCCACACTCCACGTGCGCCCCCAGCAGCGCTGAACTGGATTGCCACGGTTCTTCTCCAGCTGCTCTGCAATCCCCCGGCCGGGCCCCAGCTCCTGCTCGCAGGGCTCCGGGCTGGCACAGCCCAATGCGGCACAATGGGATTTTGGGGAAGCTTGTGGAAGGACTGCCAGCCCTCAGCCCTGCAGCCCCTATAGGGTCGCTCAGACTACGCTCTGGTTTTGTCCCTCTGTTCCTTCCGGGATAAAACACCCCGGGGGTACCCAGGGCGCTCAGTGTTCGGTGCCCAGGGTTGTGCCTGCACAGAGGGATGCAGAAAATGGGAAATGTGTTGCAGTGCGACCTCTATCCCTGAACTCTGTGATCCAGCCCTGCCCGCCCCTCTTGGACCTGGTGGCACTTGTTTCAGTCCAGCAGCTGGGATGGGAGGGATGCAACTCAGCCCCCACTGCCACCTGCGCAGCCCTGGAGGGATGGCAGCAAGGGCGCAGGGTGCCTGGTGCTGGGTGCAGCGGGTCTGGGGACACGGGGATGCTCAGCACAGCAGTGCTCAGGGCTGGGGATGCAGAAGGATAAGAGTTCGCTGTGGTGCTGCTGTCTGGAAGAGCCGTGCAATGGTCTGTGTTCAGGGCGAGCCTCTCGAGGCTGTCCCCACACCACCCCCACCTGTGTCCCCACAGCCCCACCAGGAGATCTCCATGGGGGAAAGTGTGTTCTGGCCCCACCATCAGCCAGGAGCAGGATTTTGCTACGGAGCATCAGAGTGCGTGGCTGTGATGCCAGGAGATGAGCACAGCCCACAGAGGGACCAGCTGGATCTGCTGCAGAAGGCCACGTGCCACCATCAGCCCTGCTCTGTCCCCTCGCCCTGGGGACTCCAGAATCCCTCTGTGGTGCTTTGGGGCTTTCTGGTTTACTTTCCAGGCTTTTGAACAACTCAAAGTTAAACACAACTGAACTTTGTTTTGTTTTGTTTTGCTTCCCTTAGGCTTCTTTCCCTGGGAGCAGTCCAATTAGCGCTAATGAGCTGGACGGTAATTACAGGAGGGTTGATTACTGGTGGCTGTTACGGGTGGGGCCAATTAGCGGTGCTGCCATTGCGCTGGGGATCCTGCATTGGTTTCTTGGGGGGAGCTGAGAGTGGGTGGCTCTGTTTGGGGGGAGCAGCCCACGTCCCCACTGCCCTGCGAGGGGAGCCCCGGCCAGCAGGACCCACTCAGTGCTGCCGGCCCCCATCCTCACCCCTCTTCCTTAACCCCAGCTCTGCAAGGCGCATTGGTGGCACTGGGACACGTCCATCCCCTGCTGCAGTTTGTCCCCTGTGCAGAGGGATGCGTGTTTTGGGGCTGTGCTGTCCCCTGGCGCCTGGCTGTGATGTGTGACAAACAACAGCTGAGCCCAAACTTCTCAGAAGTCTGTAAAGATTAAAGATCCCCACCCACCCCCCCCTCCGCCTCCCTTGCCCCCAGGGCAGGGGCTGAAAATGCAGAGGTGAAAGGAGAAAACATCTTTGGTGTCCCCTCCAAACCCTGCAGCCCCATTCTGGACAGCACCTCCAAAGGGCTGCACCTCCCACCCGGGGCTGTGCGCGGTGTGAGCCGTGCTGCTGGGAAGGCCTCATTTAAAACACACTGGTTTTGAGGGACAGCAAAGCGCAGGGCTGTGCTGTGCGCTGGTTCAGGGGCTGCCTGTGAGCAGCAGACCCCACTGGGGTCCTGAAGGGTGAAGCTGTTGCTGGCTTTGGATGCTGCGTGCCAAGGAGAAATGAAAAATGAATGCGTGACGTGTGATTAATAGTTGGAAGTGTCACGAGGGTAATTGGTGCCACGATGCTACCAACTGCTGCTGATGGTGGCAGAGCTCATCCTGCAAACTGCATCAGTCAACGAGGGATTCTTTCCTTGGGGGTCTTCAGCCCTGGGGCTGGGGGAGCTGGGAGCAATGGGGCATGGTCAGCAGAGATGGGTTGGGTGGGACTTGGGCATCTTTTCCAGCCTTAACGGTTCCATGGTTCTATGCCTGGTTCACCCTGCAGCTGGAGAGATGGGCAGCAGGAATCTCATGCAGCTCAACCAGGAGTGGTGCAGAACCCCTGGGCAGGAGCAGCACAGCACAGCTCCTCTGGTCTGCAAGGCTCAGGTCTGCTTGCTGCTATCAGAGGGTGGCTGGGGATCTGCAGAGCTGAAGGAGCCCGACAGCAGTTCTGAGAAACTGGGAGCAGGCATTGCAGCAAGCAAAGGTGGATGGAAGCGTCACGTTTTACAGGAAACGTTTTCTTTTCCTTATCCTCTCTCCAAATCAGGTGTTAACCCACATGCACTCTTTGCAGAACTAGAAAGCAGTGCTATTTCCTGAAATGAGCTGTGACCATTCCTGTCTCCTGGCCGGGTTCCCTTTGCAGTCTCAGCAGAAAGATGGACATCGCTGGGGTCAATTCATCGCACGCAGTCACGCGCAGCCTAGGGCAGGATAAGCAGGTTGCTGGGCGTTCCTTGCTGGCTCAGTGAGCGGCTGAGAACCTGAGTCGTGGCAGCTGCTCCAGCAGTCGGAATATCCCATCCCGGATCTGCTTCATCTTCATGCCGTAAATGAGCGGGTTGAGCATGGGAGGGACCGTCAGATAGAAATCAGCCACCAGGACGCGGGTGTGAGGCGCCAAGCCGAGAGAGAACATCTGCAGGTACATGGAGAGCAGGCCGCCCATGTAGAACAGGAGGATGACGGACACGTGGGACCCGCAGGTGCTGAGGGATTTGAGACGAGCCCCTCGGGACGGCAGCCTCAGCACCGACCTGAGGATCATCCCGTACGAGAAGGTGATGAACACAGAGTCTGTCCCGACCAGCAGCGTGGCCACGACGACGCTATAGAGATGGCTGACCGACGGGTCGCCACAAGCCAGCTCCACCACGGCCATGTGCTCGCAGTAGGAGTGGGGGACGACCCTGTCCCCGCAGTAGGGTAAGCTGGTGAGGAGGCACATCAAAGGGGCCATGACAGCAGCTCCCCGGGCCAGAGAGAGCAGCCCAATCTGCGCGGCCCGCGCCTGGCTCAGGATGGTGATGTACCTCAGGGGGTTGCAGATGGCCACGTATCGGTCAAAGGACATCGCCAGCAGCACCCCTGACTCCACGGCAGTGAACGTGTGGATGAAGAACATCTGGGTGAAGCAAGCCTGAAAAGCAATCTGTCTGGAGCCCAGCCAGAATACGCTCAGCATTTTGGGAACTACAGCTGTTGTGAAGATGAGGTCAATGACAGCCAGCATGGAAATGAAATAGTACATGGGCTCGTGGAGAGTTCTGTCCAGCCTCACGGCGAGCAGCACCGTGCTATTTCCTAGCAAGGCCATGATGTACATAAAGCAGAATGGGATGGAAATCCATGCGTGGGCATCTTCCAAACCAGGGATTCCCAGCAGGAGAAAAGGCAAAGGAGCGGTGCTGGATTGGTTGGGGACCAACATGGCACAGCTGACTTCAGTTCCCTGCAACACAGAGACAGAAAGTTTGGGGTTTTGCTACCATTTCTTTGGTCATAAAACCGTGTACACGCAGCACCACAAAACGTAGGGAAAACCTTTCAGGATCTGTTACCCACAGTCAGGTTTTTAAACCGATGCTGCGGTCGGTGCTCTGCAGGGCAAAACTGAGCTGAGAAACTGCAGCCAGAGGAACGACGTCTCGAGCAGCAGCCACTGCTACCCTCAGCTGAGGAAGGTTGAATTACGTGGTGCCAACAGCCCATGTGCTCATCAGTTCATGAGGCTGAAGGACACAGCAAAGCAGAACACAGCCCTGCGTGGCGTTCCTGCCATCACAGTGTGGGATCTCTCATTCCTGGCAGGCAGCGCGCAGTGCAGGCTGGTGTGCAACTGGAGATGGAGAACCTTGGGTTTTTGCCCCAGCTGCACTTACCCCCATGGTTACAGCCACACACTTCTCTTCCCATCTGACCCTGCCTGTCTGCTCCCTCCAGCTGCAGCCCCCTGTCCTGCCTTCCCATGTGTGGCCACGGAGGCACTTCTCATCACAGTAAGTTCATAGCGTTGAGTTGGAAGGGACCCCTGAAGGCCATCACGTCCCATTCCCTGCAGTGCACAGAGACCCCCACAGCTCCGTCAGTGCTCACTGAGCTCGGATGTCTGTAGGGATGGGTCCAGGGAACTGAATCATAGCGTGGCTTAGCTTGAGAGGATTGCCATCCACACAGCTACAAGATTGCAACTTAATTGTTTTTTTAAATATAACCTCTATTTCCCCCCTGTGCATACAGAATTGCGCTGCCTTTGGTGTCCCTGAGGTGCTGCCCGCTGCTCTCACAGCTCCTGGGAGGCTCACTGGGATGCAGTGGGAGCCCCCCAAGCTCCATGTGTGCAGCTCAGGGCAGCCGGTTCTCAGCTCTGTCAGTTTCTTGGTCTGCTCTTCTTGACTTTGCTTTTCCCCACGCAGTTTGCATTGTTTTTAGGAAACCCGATGATGGCAGCGCAGAACAGCTCCCATCCCAGAGCCAGGCACTGCAGTGCCTGTGTAATCACCACTGTTGTGATATTGGGTCTGGCAGCTTCCGTTGAGGTCCCTCAACCATTCCATTCTGCCCCCGCTCTCCTGATGCCTCTCATCTCAGTGCCATCCCGCCTGGACGCAGAGCAGCAGCGGTGCATCTCCGGACCCTACACACACACACACACACACACAGGTTAACCCAACTTCCCATCTCATCAGAAAACAAAATCAGGTTTGTTTGACAAGAGCTATTTCCCGCTGATTGCCGTTAATCGAATTAGGCGTAACTCGATTCCAGTTCTGTAATTCTCTTTTGGCCCCATCTCCTGTTGGCCGCTGGGGCAGCGTGCGGGTGCTGACGTCAGGCTGGGCGCTGTGCAGATAACAGCACTGTCTGATGGCTCCTTGGGGCAGTGCCAGCTTGGGGCAGGATGGGGACACCCATGCCGTGCACCCAGACCTGCTGCTGCTCTTGCCTGCCCCTCATGCAGAGGATGAATGGCTCCATCTCCTTTATCTGCTTTCCCTACCAAAAAGCTCCCGACGTGCAGGAGGTCCCAACGTGTGCCCCACTCCTCTTCTGCCCCATTTGTTGTTGTGGCTGCAGCTCCTGCCCCATCCTGGCCATGCAGTGCTTCCCATCAGCCAAACTGCTCACGGCAGCTCTCAGAGATCCCTGCAGTTCCCCATTCTAATTTCCCTCTGCTTTTAAATTTTGTCAGTTTCGGAAAGCTGAACTTCACAAAAAATCAGTGTTGCATCTGCGGTACATTGAGATCACTGCCTCCAGCCCCCGGGCAGCACCAACCTCCGTTCCTGCAGTTCAGCTCTTTCCCACCACAGCGGAGCCCCTTCTGCTGGACGCAGAGCCCTCACATTGATAAGATGGGCCCTGTGCTCTCCTGTGACACTTCATCACATCTTCCACACGCGGCCCTTCCCTCCCCAGCTCTCCCTCCCTCTCCTCCCTACCCCAGACCCCCTGGGGCAATGTGAGCTGTGCTGAGCTCATTATAGATTGGTTGTAGAAACAGAAACAAACTTCTTTTTTCAGTGAACAGTTTCTGGTTTTTGTTCAACTGCTGATCTGTGACTTCATTCTAATGGGAGACCGAGCCGATTTCTTGTAGGAAGTCCCCAGCCGTTACCATTCCCTTGCTGGCTCAGCTCCTGTGCGTGTGCCCACAGCCATCCCCCACCCCAGCAGCCCCATCCGCACACATCCCCACATCCCACAGCTCACAGCCACCTGTAGCACAGGGCAGAGCTGTGGCTGTGCTTCAATCCCCCCAGCGATGCAGCAGGGAGAGTCCTGCATGGAGGTTCCCAAGGGCACGAGTTCCTCCGTGGGCATCTGCTGTGAGCTCTGATCAGTGCCAGGGCGACGCAGTGCGAGCCCGCCTTGTTCTCTCACATCTCACTTATTCTTCAGGCTAAAGGAGATGGGAAAGCGAGGCGGCAGCAGCAGCACGGGTCACAGACCCTTAGAGCCACAGGGGTGGGAAGGGACCTCTGGAGATCCCCCAGCCCAGCCTCTGAAGCAGCTCCCTGCATTCTGTGTGCAGGACGGCACCCAGGCGTGTTTGGATGTCTCCAATGAGGAGACCCCCACCTCTCAGGACGGCAGTGCTGGGGCTCTGCTCCCCTCACAGCACAGAAGTGCTGTTCCACAGGAGTACAGGGGGAGGATCCCTTCCCTCGCCCTGCTGGCCACATTCTTTTTTAATGCACCCCAGAATCCCATTGGCCTTTTTGGCCACAGGGCACACTGCTGGCTCACGGTCACCTGTTGTCCACCAGGAGCCCCAGGTCCTTGTCCGCAGAGCTCCTCTCCATCCCACAGACCTGCACTGATGCTGTAGCTGTTCCTCCCCGTGTGTAGGACCCTACACTTGTCCTTGTTAAGCTTCCCTAGGTTCCTCCCTGCCCAGCTCTCATCCTGCCCAGCTCTCACTGACTGGCAGCACGGCCTTCTGGGCTGTCAGACGCTGCTCCCAGCTTCATTCCATCACCAAATTAACTGAGAGGGGACCCCATCCCTTCATCCAGGTCACTGCTGGAAACGTTGAGCACGGCCGGACCCAGCACAGACCCTTGGGGAACACCACTAGTTGCAGCCTCCAGCCAGACCCTGCGCTGCTGATCACAGCGCTCTGAGCTCTGTTGAGCAGAATGAGGGGATGGAGAGCAACCCCAACCCCACAGAAAGGGGCCTGGGGCTCTCTGCAGCAAGTTGAACAAGAGCCAGCTGTGTGCCCAGGCAGCAGGAAGGACAACTGTCCCCTGAGGGGCACCGGGCCCAGCAGCGTCCCTGGGCAAGGGGAGGGCTGCCCCTCTGCTCTGCTGTGCAGCCCCACCTCCAGCACTGGGTGCAGTTCTGGGCACCACAGTATGAAAAGGACTTAAAATGCTGAGAGTGTCCAAAGAAGGGCTATGGAGATGGGGAAGGGTCTGAAAGCAAGGGGTGCGAGGAGTGCTGAGGTTGCTCGGGTTGTTTGGCCCAGAGCAGAGGAGGCTGAGGGGAAGATCGTGGCCCTACAGCCCCCCATGGCCCTACAGCCTCCCACGGCCCTACAGCCCCCCACGGCCCTACAGCCCCCCACGGCCCTACAGCCCCCCATGGCCCTACAGCCCCTCGTGGCAGTGTGTGGCTACCTAACAAGGAGGAGCCAGCAATAGAAACAGAGGGAATGGCATGAAGCAATAACAGAGGAGTCTGAGGCTGTGTATCAGGATGCTCTGTGATTTTATGATGTATGATTCTATGATTCCTTATTCAGGAGTCCCAGGAGGCATTCCAGAACCGTGGCGCTGTGGTCAATGGGTAATGGTGGGGGTGGGGTGAGGTTGGGTTGGGGTTTGGGTTGGGATCTTGGAAGTCTTTTCCAGTCTTAAAGATTAGATGATGATTTCTCACTCATCTATCTTACACATCCCACAGGAACTGACTGACTACAGTCCCTGCAATGTAGGGCAGTCTCCTGCTGACAGCAACGATAGGTTTGCATTGAGCCAAAAAGACGCCGTAGAAGAAATTTCCCCATTTTGAATAGAATCTGTTTATTGACACAAAGACACGTGCAGTTGTGAATTTTAAACCATCACAGGGACATTCACAGCACAGAGAACATCTCAAAACCCAAAGCCAGTGACTGCACCTTTTCTCTTGTGAGAAGGAAGGGCAATGGCAGCCTGGCATCTGCTCATCATCCCGGACCCAAACACCTCCTGTCGCACTGTGGGGTCTCACACAGCCATTAAAGCCAACAAGTCCTCCCCCATCCCCTCATGGCTTCCATTCCCTGCGTGCATCCACTGGGGATGGAATGGGTGCTGTGTTTGTGTGGGTCCACAGCCCTGGGAAGTCACTGAGCACTGTGACAGCCGCGAGCCTTCCTGGGGCGCAGCAGGTTGAGTGCTGCCTTCTGGATCCGCCTGGTCCTCATGCTGTAGATGATGGGGTTCAGCATGGCGGGGAGGGTGAGGTAGAGGTCGGCCAGCAGGACCTGTGCACGCACAGACACAGCCTGGCCAAAGTGCTGCACGTAGATGGAGAGCAGGCCGGGGATGTAGTACAGCATCATCACACAGATGTGGCACCCGCAGGTGCTGAAGGCCCTCCTGCACGATTCCTTGCCCAGGACGGCTTTCAGGATCATCAGGTAGGACGCAGCAATGAAAGCTGTGTCCGTCCCTACTATGAGAGAGGACATAGATATGCTGTACAGCCTGCTGGGGTTGGGGTCTGCACAGGCAAGACCGGTGACAGCCATGTGCTCGCAGTATGAATGGGGAACCACGAGGGAACGGCAGTAGGGGAGGTTTGTCACCATCCCTGTCAACGGCACCATGAAAAGCAGTGCTCTCACCACGATGGCCAGGCATATCCGGGCAACTGTTTGTCGATTCAGGATCATTCTGTACCTGAGGGGGTGACAAATGGCGACGTAGCGGTCAAAAGCCATGGCCAGGAGCACTCCTGACTCCTCTGATGTCGCGGAGTGAACAAAGAACATCTGAGCAAAGCAGGCGGTGTAACCGATCTGGTTGGAACGGAACCAGAAGATGCCCAGCAGCTTGGGGACGATGGACGTCACCATCACCACGTCGATGGCGGCCAGCATGGCCAGGAAGCAGTGCATGGGGTCCCACAGGGACCTGTCCAGTGCAATGACCAGCAGGACCGTGCTATTTCCTAGCAGGGCGAGGATGTATGCTGAGCAGAAAAGGATGCCCAGGCAGATGGGGAAAGCTTCCAGGGTGGGGACACCCACAAGGACGAAGGAGGAGGAGCTGCTGTTGGGGAGGCTGATGGGGCCAGGAGCCATGCGGGAGGATCTTGCTTCTGTGCTTAAGAATGTGAAAAAGACCCCAGAGTCCCAGGGACCCATGGGATGTGCAGAACTGAGGGCGCGAAGCTGAGGGCAACGCACTGACACACGTGCCAGATAGGGAACCCCAACTGCTACTGCTGTGTGTGAGATGGGATCTCTGTGATGGAACAGGAGAAGGGAACGGAGCAAAATTGCTGATGAAATGGGGCTGTTGGATGGCAAGAACTTCAGATGCTCTTCAAGTTCCAGGCTGCGCCACCGGCGCTCAGCAGCAGTCTCCTTCAGTCCATTGCTTGTGGAGACGTTTCTTTGTTGGCTGCTCACCACTGCCCAGCTAAGACCTTGGGGTCAGCAGTGGGAGGAGGGGATGCTCAGCACTCAGCTTCCCTCGGGCTCTGCTCCTGAGTGGTCCTGGCTCCCTGCACCGTGCACTACACAGAGCTCCTCCAAACGTGCAAGGCGAGATCTGGTGTCAGGAGGTGCCTGGGACATTCAGCACAGCCGTGACAACGCCATTCCCCACTCCGTCTTCATTCTCTCAGTCACTCACGTGTGGAGCCTGCACAATTAGGTGTTCTGTTGTCAGGAGAAGCTTGAAGGAAATACAAACCCTGCAGCAGAGCCAGGGATGCTGTGGGTACCCAGGCTGCTGTCACCAGGGAAGGGGTAGAGGGATAACAACCCGCAGGTCTGAGCTCCGAGTGCAGAGAAGAGCTCAGCGGCGGAGCACGGAGAGCAGCTCCCTCCCTGCCTCCTCCCCTCCGCGCAGGGCTGTGTCCTGGGCTGAGCAGGCAGCGATCAGACACGAAGCACTCGCGGACACCAACCTCTGGCCTGACGCGCGTCTGAACCCGGCGCTGGCTCCCCAGGTGCAGCCATCCCAGCGAACAGATGTGCTGCCAGAAGCTCTCTTCCACAGCCGGTGCCTGCGATGGGTATCTGGGCAGCACTGCAGAGCCCGACCCGTGGGGCTCCTCGGCCCGGCTGGGGGAAAGCAGCACGGCGGAGCTGTGCAGCCCAAGCAGAGGCTGTGAGCCGGCGGGGCTGGAAGGCAGAGCGGCGCGTCTGCACGGCGCGGCGCGGAAGGACCGGCTGCTTTTTGTGCTCTGCAAAGCCCCTGAGAGCCCCCGGGTGAGGCTGGGCTCTGCGCTGCCAGGAGGAGGGGATGTTCAGGGCTGCTTCAGCTCCTGTCCTTGGCTCTCTCTCGCAGTGCTGGGCCGCTGGGTGCTGGGGGGCACGGCGTTCCCCAGCGCCCGCCTGGGGCTCTTGAGACCAACGCACCGAGAGGAAATGAAGAACTCTTTGATGGTGAGAGAGCAAGGCGGGTTGGAAGCTCCACGTTTCCGTTCTTCTGCCCACTCGGAACCACAACAGCCGTCTCCTCTGCCTGCTGGGCTCCCCAGAAGAGTCAGTGCCAGAAGAGGTGGGATCTCATCAGCCCCGAGTCCTGGCAGCGCCATGCAGTGTGCGGGGGGACGATGCCCGCGGGTCCTACGTACACAAACCCTGTGGTGGCAAACCTCCAGCACGAGGCCTTCACGGATCGTGAACGGGCTGCCCAGCCATTATCCCTCATACTGGGAAGATCGTGGCGGCCTGGTGAAGTTCCAGCCTTGTCTTATCCCACCTTAATAATTCTGTGGCTCTGCTCCATTCAGCCTTACTCCTATTTCCAGCACCAATAGCAGACCTGTAGGGAAGGAGGCAGGAGCTGATTCCTGTCATACTTCCCTTGAGTGCTTGTCCATCTTCCGATAATTTGAAGCTCAGTAGTCCGGATGTGCTTTCTCCGTTCTTAATAACCGCATCCCCAAATCCATCTGGGCCGGTTTTTGGAGCAAGTTTCATCATTTACGCTGTCAATCAAGGAGTTTCACAAATTAATGGCACTTTCAGGGAAAACAGATGCACAGAAGGTGAAATTAGGCTGAATGGGAAGAGATACACATTTCTCAGGCACTGCTTTCCCCATTGTACCTAAGGGACAGATTTTATCTCCCTTGTTCCAGACATTTGACTTTCCTGACCTCTACATAATCTCTGCCAAGCTTCGAGCCCTGCACATGACACAAGCCAACAGGCACGTCGGCCTGTTTCCAGTCATTGCTTTTTGCAGTGCAATGCCAGTTCCATGAAGCCAATACTGTGTGAGCTCTGCCAAGACGATGCTGGCCATAAGAGCTCATTGCAGAGAGGCTCTTCTTGCAGTGCAGTCAGACCTCAGCCATTGATGCAGGGATGCAGAGCCATCGATGGCACGAGCCAGCTTGGCAGGGAAGAAAAGTGCCTCCTGCCAGAACTGCTGATCTGGAGAGGGCAAACACATCCGAGATCCTACAAACACATCTGAGATCCTACAAACACATCCGAGATCCTACAAACACATCTGAGATCCTACAAACACATCCGAGATCCTACAAACACATCTGAGATCCTACAAACACATCCGAGATCCTACAAACACATCTGAGATCCTACAAACACATCTGAGATCCTACAAACACATCCGAGATCCTACAAACACATCTGAAATCCTACAAACACATCCGAGATCCTACAAACACATCTGAGATCCTACAAACACATCCGAGATCCTTTTTTTGCTGGTGAAAGCACATGCTTTTCCATCCTCTCACTCAGAGGTAACCTGCAAACCCATGTGCTGCTCTGGGCAGTGTTACTCGTTACTCACCCTGTATTGCTAAGCCATCCAGATTATTAAAAGATGCTCTTCAACGAGCCTCAGACTCAGCTTTTCCTGGGTTTTGCTTGGGCCTTGGTTTGCCCTTTTCTGGTATATTCGTGGTCCCACCCCCTTGGTGTGATCTGATGTACAGCAGCCCCCTCTGGGAGCTCTCCCCACTGCCCCGCAGCTTCACCCCTCTTGCAGCTGCTTTACGCTCCGTGCTCCCTCCTGTCTATTTGCCCACAGCCTCACGCAGTGCCTCAGGGCCCAGGCCATGGGACAGCACTGTGGGGCCGTGCCCCAGCCCTGCTCAGAGCTACACACACAGAGGAGCTGCCCCCCAGGCCCTCAGCCCCAGCCCAGCCTTGCATGGAGCCCTTCTGTTCCACCAACAGAGCCCAAGGACGGCTGCAGCTGCAGCCCATTTGGAAACGCCACGCTAGGGAGATATTGCAGTAATTTTGGTGATTTTTGAGCTGTACATCAACAGCAACGATGGGAGCAGCGCTTTGAGACTTCAGGTGGAGCAGCACTTCAGGTCCTGTCAACACGCTTCAGAGCATTTTCTGTGCAATTCATCGGCTCAAAAAGCTGATAGGGTTATGCTTCATGCAGTTTGTCAATTCAGTAATGTGAAAAGTGACAAGTTTTGATCATTGCAGCAGTCAAAATCCTGCAGATTTTCTAGAAATGAGGAGCACTTCCAGCCAGCTTTCCCTGGCTTGCTGTACTCCATTAGATCTGTTGCAAACGGATTGCATTTGTTTTTCAGTGCCCCCAGAGAATGAGGTGCTCAGTGCTGAGCAAAGCACCGCAGGAGCTGCCCCGTTTGGCTGCTTGCAGATTGGCCTCATGAGAAGTGAACAGACCCACAGATCCTAGGATGTGAAGTTGAGATTTCAACTCTCTCCTCACCCATTTTTTTATAGACCTGCTTCTCTGCTGCTGAGTAGTGATCATTGCATTACACAGATTCGATGGACTTCACTTCTATGCAGTTCTCAGACACGGTCCATGTATCAGCCATGCAATCGGAGTCCGTGTAAAACACACAGCTGACTACTTTTGCAACCAACCAACAGCCACCCAGCATTCCTCATCAGCGAGAGCCAAAGATCTCTTGAATTTTGATTTTGGGAGCCCCAGGGTAACCACCCAGCCCCATCACATCCCCAGTATAAGAGCAACTCATCTCCAATAGATTGACGTACAAGCATACAACAATAATTCACCGCGGAGACACCTTCCTTTCTGCAGAGGTCTTTCAGAACATTTTCCTACTGCCAAGCCCATTCCTCACCAGAGCTCATGGCTTTTGTGCTGCCCATAAGGGACAAGAAGGACTCATGACCTTCTTGACAATGTTTGCCATCCCCTTCAGGTGGAAAGGAACGGACCGGAGCTACGGTCAGATAATGGCAGATCTGAGATGAACTATTGCCAGATGTCAAACCTGCATCGCCCACAGCTTGTTGGAAGTTGGCTTAACCATGGAAAACCTGCATCCAAACAGTCAGCACTGATGTGGTGAATTCATGCAGGAAGGTTAATTGAGGTCACAAGTCTGTAGCTGTCGGTTCTCCACCCCAATATTCACTTAATTGATGATGTCTGGAAGCAATTAAGTAGATCGTTGAGCCGGTAAGAGGCAAAGCTCACATATATATGTTGGCATATCTGGTGGCTTTTAGGGCAGATTGCTTTGTGCTCACCCTGGTCTGGCTGAGGGCTGAACGTGGCTCAGAGCTTGGCAATGTGCTTAGAAGTACTGGCATGGCCCTGGGTTAAATGCAGCCTTGCACCCAGCTCAGCACGGTGCTTTGGGCTGCCTCTGTCATCCCCTTTTTGCGTCTCACGCAGCTCCTCAGCTGGCTAAAAGGACTCACATGCCAACATTTACCCATCTTACGGAACCTGACCGCCCTGATCGCTCACTGCTGGCTCAGAAGAGACTGTAATCATCACAGACAAGAAACTGCTGCCTGGGAGTAGCCAGAATAGCAATGGCTTGTAAACAAACGTGCTCCCCTTCCTCGCTGCTTGGGTTATCCCTGTCTCAGCGTTCAAGCAATGACGAACAGATTTTTTAGAGACTGGCCCATAAAGGTGAAAGGTTTCACAGAATCATGGAAGCACCAAGGTTTTCATCTTTGTCTGAAGAAGAAGAAGGTCTGGAAATAAAATCATAGAATCATTCGGGTTGGAAGAGACCTCTAAGATCACCCAGTCAGCACGTCACCATGTCCACTAAACCGCGTCCCTCAGTGCCACATCCAGCCTTTTTCTGAGCACCCCCACAGACGGTGACTCCTCCACTTCCTGTGCAGGCTGTGCCAGCCTCACCACAACACTGTTCCTAATATCCAACCTGAGCCTCCTCTGGCACTCCTTAAGGCCATAAATACCTTACAACAACTCCTGAAAGGAACTTGTGGCCAGGCAGGAGTCGGCATCTGCTCCCGGATAACAGTGATGGGATGAAAGATAATGGCATGAAGTTGTGCCATGGGAGGGCCGGGTTGGATATTAGGGGAAATTTGTTCTCTGACTGATTGGCCAGGCTGCCCAGGGAGGTAGGGAAGTCATCCCTGGAGCTGTTCAGGGACTGTGAAGATGTGGACATGGTTAGTGGGAATGCTGTGGATGGATTGGGGTTGGACGTGGTGACCTTGGAGGTCTTTTAAAACCTTCATCATTCTATGGTGATCTCACATGGGAGGTCTAGCTGTTCTCCCCAGAGCCTTCCCTTCTCCAGGCTGAACACCCCCAGCTCTCATCCTGGCTCCTTAGCAGAGGTGCTCCAGCCTCTGAGCATCCCCACAGCCCCCTTTGATCCCACCCCAGCAGCCCCACATCTGGCTCCAGAGCTGATCACAGCACGGCTGAGGGGTCTGAGACAGAGCAGACAGGGACCTGTGTTCATCCCCAAGGATCCCTTGGGGCTGCCCCTACCCGGGTGCAGGACTTTGCACTTGACCTTGCTGAACCACTTGTTTGCAGAGGCCAGCTTCTGCAGCCTTTCCAGGTCCCTCTGGATTGCACCCCTTCTCTTCAGCACGTGGACTGCCCCACTCAGCTTCGTGTCACCACCAAACCTGCTGATGTTGCACTCAATCCTGCTGTCCATGATGCTGAGAGGGGCACTGGGTAACACCAGGCTCTGTGCTGAGCCTCGGAATACCACTCATTACTGGTCACTGGACACTGAACCATTGGCCTTGATCCTTTGAATGCAACCATCAGCCAACTCCTTACCCTCAGAATGATCCTTCCAACAAATCCACATCCCTCCAATTTACAGTCAAGGATGTCACGTAGGACTAAAGAATCATAGAATCGCAGAATGGTTGCAAAGGAGCACAGCGCTCATCCAGCTCCAAGCCCTGCTGTGTGCAGGTCGCCAAGCAGCAGCCCAGGCTGCCCAGAGCCACATCCAGCCTGGCCTTGAATGCCTGCAGGGATGGATGGGGCATCCACAGCCTCCTTGGGCAACCTGTGCCACTGCCTCACCACCCTGGCTCAAAAGCTTCCTCCTGAAGCTGCCACTCGTCACCAGTCTCCACCAGTTCTTTCAGCCATGGGCTCTTTGATTGCAACCATCCAACTGATTCCTCATCCGAGCAGTGGAGCCTGCTTGGCAAACGGAGCTGGCTGCTAAATCCAGAGGTCTGGAAAATTTTCAGAGCGCTCGGCTTTGACGTCACAGTGCTGATAGTGAGCTGGGTGTAAATAACATTCTTGTTTGAGCTCCTTTGTCTGCTTTTTGTTCCTTTCTGTGTGCTGGAAAAACGAGCCGAGGGCCTGCAGGTCCCCTCCAAAGAGCTGCTGGTGCTGCTGGGGGGGAAGAGGGGCAGCAGCAGTGTGTGTCAGCTGGGACGGGGGTGGGCGACCTCTGGGTCTTTCACTGCCGTTTTGCTCGTGATTCCCCTCCAGCAGCAGAGACACGGCTTCTGTTGCCTGAGTTATTTATTGATGCACGAGGCAGCCACGGATCTGATTCATGGGTCAGAGCTCCAAACACTGCACGCAGAAAAACAGCCCACCGCCAACACACAGAATCCATCGTTTTCCTATGGAATGAATGCAACTTCTTCCTTTACTTCCCCCAAGTCCTAGAACAAGGAATGCGTTTTGCTGCATGTCTGGCATATTTCTAAATCTGGACGATGAAAAGAGGAGATCCCTGTTTGCAGTGTGAAAGGAATTGATGGAACAGTTTCACTGGCACGTCCCTAACTGTTGCATCCCTGACCTTGCATTTGCAACTGCAGACCAGGAGGTGAGAAATCCTCACTCCCACCAAGGTCCTCTGACATTTTATGTTCTCCCTTCAAGATATTTTCGTGATAAACTCCCCTGATGGGCTCTGCTTGGTGCACGATGGTCTCTTCCCACACTGGACCCATTTGTGCCCAGCAGAGGGGATCCCCTGACATCCCCCCTCAGTCCCCATCCCAAACCCAAACCATGCTGCCCGCACCAAGCACAACTCCCCGTGGGTTTCTGAAGCCACATTCACAGCCTGTTTGTGTTGTGCAGACACTGAGTGAAGTTACTTTGCTCCCAGCTCAGGAAATGAAGTTCTTAACAAGAGTCCTCCCAGAAATTTCTGCTTCCACAAAGTGGCACTTAGCGGTTTCTTCCAAAAATGCATTTCTAAATGGTTTAGAAAGACAGTGGAAGAAAAAAAAAAAACAAACACAAAGCAAAACTCCCTCCCTAAAAAGCCACAATGAAAACATTAATATTGGATGAAAATATTTTGTAACATGCATCTCTGCTGCTGCTGCTTTTCAAGGACGCACTGAGATTGCTGCAAGGAAAGGAATTCCAGTGAGAGGTTACTGCTGCAGGACTCTGACTGCAGCCACTGAGCCCAGCACTCGTGCAGCCTCTTCCAGCACCACTTCTGGTTGCACAAAGTATATTTGCTCTACAGGTTCCAGCCATAAATTATTATTTGTGTTATGATAGCAACTGAGAGCCAGCCGAGGGTGAGGCAGCATGAGCACAGCGACGGGAGAGGAGTGCGTTTCTCATCCCCAGAGCTATCGACCCGAGCAAAGGAAAACCAACGGCTGGGCGAGTTTAGGTGAGCAGCGCTGGAAACTGTAGGGAAAATCAGGAACCCACTTCAGCAGCCGGGTTGGACTTGAGGATCAGCAAAACCTTCCAAGCCCTGTGACTCTGCAAACCTCCTTTTATTTGTCCTTACTCTGTGAATGATGAACCTTCCTTACGTTATGTTCCCCATGGTGATATGGACCAGCAGAGCCAGGTCCTTCCCAAACCAGAGCACCACACACAGCCCCATCAGCGGCACGTAGAAAGCCAAGACCGGGCAGACACGGGCACTGCAGTGCTGAACACCTTGAGCCTTCCTTGCACAGTGACAGCCCTGAGGGTCAGATCAGAGACACACCGAGGACACGGCCAGGGCTACGGGCAGCACCACGGCCAGGATGGTACCCAGCACCACGACCATGGCCAGGATCGAGCCCAGCATCACAGCCAGGATGGTACCCAGCACCACGACCATGGCCAGGATCGAGCCCAGCACCACAGCCAGGATGGTACCCAGCACCACGACCATGGCCAGGATCGAGCCCAGCACCACAGCCAGGATGGTACCCAGCACCACGACCATGGCCAGGATCGAGCCCAGCATCACAGCCAGGATGGTACCCAGCACCACGACCATGGCCAGGATTGAGCCCAGCACCACAGCCAGGATGGTACCCAGCACCACGACCACGGTCGGGATCGAGCCCAGCACCATGCCCAGCTCCACGGCCAGGATGGTACCCAGCACCACGACCAGCAAGGCGCAGCCCTTTGCATCGCTGCCCTGCCGTGAGGGGACGGCTCCTCTCTGCTCACCCAACAACCCTGCTTTTGACAAAACCACAAACCTGGTCTCAAAATTGTCACGCAGACACACAGTGCTGCCTGTCTGCTCTGAATCCTCTAAAGAGGCCCAGGGTCCACACAGGCCCCCGTGAAGCGCTCTGCATTTACCAGTGTGTGTCACGGTGGGTCGAAATGGCAATCTGAAGGCAGTGTACGTGAATTTTAAAAATCAAGATCTCTTGTTTTTTGCAGCTCAGCCTCGTTGTAGTGTTGTAAGCATCCGGCCCGAGTCTTGGAGCAACTTTCTCTTCTGAGAGAAGGACACAGACACCGGTCCCCCTGTTGTCATGGTTTAAGCAGTTAAAATTGAGTTGTGCTGCAGGAGGCTCTGCAGGGCCAGCAACTGGCATCTCCGTGAGAAATAGGGATTGGGTGAAGAAGGGATGAGAGAAACAAGTGCTGCAACCTATTTCAAGAAGAATATGCCCAGCACAATGCACCCTGAAGATAAGGAATCACAGACAACGTGGTCGAGATAAAACACACGGGCTTCAGACCTGTCGCATTGCATAAAGGATGAGGCGGCTCACAGTGAAACAGATGCAGCAGGGGTGAAAAATTCCCACTCTGGGAAAGACGTCAGGGGAGAAATGCAGCCCTGAAGCTGATGTAATTGAAAACTGACATGAAGCCCATGCAGATTTGCTTGAGCTCCTAAGCCTTAAAGTGAAGAACGGTATTTATAAAATACGCTATCGCAGCTGGCAGTGGGAATTTATAGACAAGAATGAACAGAGAGGATGGAACACCTCTGCCATGAGAATGGGCTGAGAGCTGGAGCAGTGCAGCCTGCTGGGAGAGCTGAGAGCAGCCTTCAGTACCTACAGGGGCTGTAAGAAAGAGGGGGACTCCATAGCAGAGTCTGTGCCATAGGACAAGGGGAAATAGTTTTAGACTAAAAGAGGGGAGATGTGGATTGGACATAAAGGAAGGAGTTACTGACAGCAGAGGCATTGAGGTGCTGGCACAGGTTTCCAGAGGTGGTGGTGCCCATCCTGTACCTGATGCAGCAGGGAATGTGGCTGCTGAGGACAAGGAGAAGGCTGTGCTGAGCAGGGCAGGGCTGAGGGTGCCTGCAGGAGGGCAGAGCAGAGGCCTTCCTGCAGGGCAGTGGCGATGGGTTGGAGGGTGGAAGCAATGCAAGGAGTTCCACAGGTTTCTGGTCGAAGCAGCAAGCCAGCATGTTAGAGAAGCGCAAAGACTTTGCTTTACTAGCTGAGTAATTGTTTTGCTTAGCATTAATTATGATTGAACATATTCAGATGGACTTAATATAAAAATTTGACTTCAGTAAGTATAAGCTCATCGTGGATTTTCCTCAAGTGCCATGTTAGGGGTTGGAGCTTGATGACCCTTGAGGTCCCTTCCAACCCAAGCCATTCTGTGACTCTATGAATGTGAACAGGACATGTAAACCGTTTTTACAACAGCTTTGCCCCCACCAGAAGCCCAGAGGGGTTTTCACATCTTCAGCTTTAGGTCCTTTATGCTCTCAGCCCCTTCGTTGTGCCAACCTCCCTCCCCCACTCTGCTTGGTTGGGTTTTGGGGGACTGTCCTCCCTCGTCCCATGGGCAGTCAGAGCTGATGCTCATCCCTGGGTCTCCCTCTCCCCAGTGGGTGTCTGAGCAGCTGATGGAGGGATAGAGCTGCCTATTGGCCCATAGCACCAAACAGAGATGCAGTGTTTACGGTCTGCTCTTGCAGTGTTTGCCATCAGGTTTTATTACAGCCTCGGGCAGATGAAGCACCACTTCAGGCTCTCATCCATAGCTGAGCCTCTGAATTTCTTCCTTTCCATTTAACCCTTTTTGTCGGCTGTAAAGCACAACTCCATTTTGCTTCTAGCAGAGTTACTTTGGTTAAACGTCCTGCAGGTTTGCTGATAAAGGTCCCTTAAACATTACACATCTTGCCACAGTTACACAAAAAAGAGAAGAAATCAATACAGACACAATCCTTCTCATCTCAGAATGAGGCGTTACCTCTTGTGGTCAGACTGCACTGGGGTCAGGGCACACAACGATCCTTCTCTGCCTTCCTCTCCTGGATATTATGGAGTATTTCTTCTCCAAAGAGCACAGATGCCCAGGGAGCTGGGGGGGTCACCATCCCTGGAGGTTACAGAACTGTGGGGATGTGGCTCTGAGGGATGCGGTCAGTGGTCGTGGTGGGAGTGGGCTGTGACTGGGGGTCCTGGAGGTCTTTCCCCACCTTAAGGATGCCACAATTCTCTGATTCCCTTCCACTCCGTGCCCCTTTACTGTCCTGCAGGGACTGTATGGCTAGGGCTGAAGAGCTGTGCCCCCGCTGCCCTGTGCCCACCACTGCAGGGAGCAGCCAGACACACTGACCTCCCACCCCACCCCATCCCATCCCATCCCATCCCATCCCCATCCCATCCCATCCCATCCCATCCCATCCCATCCCATCCCATCCCATCCCATCCCATCCCATCCCATCCCATCCCATCCCCATCCCCATCCCATCCCCATCCCCATCCCATCCCATCCCATCCCATCCCATCCCATCCCATCCCATCCCATCCCATCCCATCCCCATCCCCATCCCCATCCCCAACCCCATCCCATCCCATCCCATCCCCATCCCATCCCATCCCATCCCCATCCCATCCCATCCCATCCCATCCCATCCCATCCCATCCCATCCCATCCCATTCCCATCCCATTCCCATCCCATTCCCATCCCCATCCCATCCCATCCCATCCCATCCCATCCCATCCCCATCCCATCCCATCCCATCCCATCCCCATCCCCATCCCCATCCCCATCCCCAACCCCATCCCATCCCATCCCATCCCCATCCCATCCCCATCCCATCCCATCCCATCCCATCCCATCCCATCCCATCCCATCCCATCCCATCCCATCCCATCCCATCCCATCCCATCCCATCCCATCCCATCCCATTCCCATCCCATTCCCATCCCATTCCCATCCCCATCCCACCCCACCCCATCCCACCCCACCCCATCCCACCCCATCCCATCCCATCCCATCCCACCCCATCCCATCCCATCCCATCCCATCCCCATCCCACCCCACCCCATCCCATCCCATCCCATCCCATCCCATCCCATCCCATCCCATCCCCATCCCCATCCCCATCCCCATCCCCATCCCATCCCATCCCATCCCATCCCATCCCATCCCATCCCCATCCCCATCCCCATCCCCATCCCCAACCCCATCCCATCCCATCCCCATCCCATCCCATCCCATCCCCATCCCATCCCATCCCATCCCATCCCATCCCATCCCATCCCATCCCCATCCCCATCCCCATCCCCATCCCCAACCCCATCCCATCCCATCCCATCCCCATCCCATCCCATCCCATCCCCATCCCATCCCATCCCATCCCATCCCATCCCCATCCCATCCCATCCCATCCCATCCCATCCCATCCCATCCCATCCCATCCCATCCCCATCCCCATCCCCATCCCCATCCCCATCCCCATCCCCATCCCCATCCCCATCCCCATCCCATCCCCATCCCATCCCATCCCATCCCATCCCATTCCCATTCCCATTCCCATCTCCATCCCATCCACTTTCCTGCCCCAGGCTCCTGCTCTGCCCAGAGCTGAACTGCTTTCAGGCTCTTCTCAGAGGGGTGAGCACCCAACCTCTGAAGTAGTTGAAGACTGGGGCTACGACCAAGGGAGTGTTGTTAAATGCCACAGTGCTCTTTCTTTGCCTGCTGTGCACAGCCCAGACTGTGATCCCAGGGCTGGCCCACTGGATTTTCCTTGACTGACACAATGATGTCGAGAGGTTTCAAACTAAAAGAGGGGAGATTTAGATTGGGTACAAGAAAAAAGTTTTTATAATAAGGGTGGTGAGGCTCTGGCACAGGTTGCCCAGAGAGATGGTGGGTGTCCCCTTCATGGAGACACCCAGGGTCAGGCTGGACAGGGCACTGAACGCTAATGGAGCTGTGGGTGTCCCTGGTCATTACAGAGGGGTTAGACTACATGACCCACCTTAGAAGTTCCTTCCAGCTCAAACCATTCTGATTCTGTGATGTGCCAAAGGGCACAATGTGTCTGGTTGGCTCTCAGGAGCTGGTCCTCCCCACGCTGCTGCAGTGGGGTGTGTGGGCTGTCTCACAGCAGGGCTGCCATTCTGGGATGCTCTGTGATTTCCTGACCCCTGGACCCTCAGCACATGAGATGCTGGCTTCTAACAGGACCAAGTCCAGTTCCCTGACCTTCACCCTCACTGGGATTCTTGGCGTGCCGCTGAGCAGCCACTGGATGGCGTTGCTTCTTTGCTGCCTCTCCCTCCCCACGCTGCTGGGGAACGGCGCCTCGCTCCGGATGATGCAGGCTGACCACAGCCTCCGTGCACCGTGCGCTATTTCCTCTCCACGCTGACCGTGGCAGACCTGGACTTGCCTCTCTCCACCCTGCCCACCATGTTGGCCATTTTCTGGTCTAAGCCCAGTTCTGTCTGTTTTGAGACATGCGTTGTTCAGATGTACATCTGCATTTCCACCATAGAGTCCGGGCTCCTGGTGGCCGTGCTCTCTGACTACTTCACTGCTATCTGCCACTCTTTGCACTCTGGTCTGTCCTGACCGGTCTCTGATAATGAAGATGGGGGCAATTTTCACGCAGGGCATCTGCGCAGTGCTCTCTGTTGCTGTTCTCACCAAGAAGATGCCCTTCTGCAGGTCCCAAGTGCAGACCCACTCCTGCACAGGAGGACAGGGATCATCAGGACATGCTGAGACTGATGTGCTGGGTGAACAGTATGGGTTAATGGTCGTGATGCTTCCTGAGCATCCTTCTGTCCTACACCAGAATCATCAGGGGCTTTCTAAGCATCGTCTGCAGGGAGGCACAAACTGAAGCTGTCAGCACGTGCATCTCCCAGCTCAGTGCCATGCTGGCGTTCTGCATGGTGCTCATCACCCTGTCTGTCACTCACAGATCCAGAGGACACCTGCTGCCCCTGAATCATGGCTGATTCCTGAATCCTAGTGCTGAACTTGCTGGTGCACATCTGGAGGAGCAGGCGGGTCCTCATCCTGCTCAGCCCGAGGGGAGTCCAGCAGCACACCTGGTGCTGGCGGGGGCTCCTTCCTTCCCTCTCCAGATGGGTTTCTCACAGGCAATGCCTTATCCTGGAGAAAAAAAAACACTCCAGGAGAAACCTGTCACCCCTTTTGCAACACGGCTCTTTTCCTCCCCATGGAGGGATGGATGACTGCGGTTCAGTTTGGACAGCAGAGCTGGGGTGCACAGCAGTGCTCTCCTCCTTGCAGGTGTGAGGAGGAGGCTGCTGGGAGCAGCCAGGGAGTCACTCCGACGGCAGATTCAGGCTCTGAAGAAGTACAAACAATGCTGCCAGACTTGTGCTTTTAATTACGAGCCTCCCCACATCCACTGATTGCACAGAGCTCACAGTTCCCAGGGCTATGTGATCACATGAGACTCTGCAGCCTTCATTATGTGAATCATTTCTCAGCTTGGCTGTTATGAAGAACAGACAGGATCTAATGGCTGAGGACACAAAGCCAGGGAGTTGAGCCCCATCTCCTTGCAGGGTCTGCAAGGGGACTGTATGCTCTTTGCTGCCTCATGTTGTCATCCTCTCTGCCTGTATCTCTTTGGGAGCACCACAAAAACTCCTCCCCACTCCCAGGCTGTGGTTCAGTGAAGGTAGGTTGGCCTGGGGTGCAATGTGCAGCTCAGTCCAGCACATCCTGTGACATGGTGCTTTCTGTGGCTACATTCCCGTGTTTCCTTCATGATGTGTTGTGGACACATGGACACTCTTCACACCCAAGCTGTCTGAGCTGCCCCTTTCACTAGATGAGCCCCCACCCTGTCCCAAGGTGATCCACCTGCTGCCCAACACCCTGTGGCTGTGTAAAATAAACCTCCCTGCAAGCCCAATCCCTGTGACTTCATCCTGCCTGCCGATCACAGCCAACTATCTTGCCCACTTCCTTCTGCCTCCAAATCACTCCTTCATCCCTCACGGTCTGCTCCCCTCCTCAGGGTTATCTCATATGTCAGCAAGTGCACAGCCTGACCTGGAGCAGTTCCAGAAGAGCTTTGCCAAATGCTGCATCATTGCTCCCAGCCCTCTTGCAGCTCTGCTCACACGTGCTCAGCGTCCCAGATGGGGCATTGCTGCGGTGTGATGGCATCCAGGGGTGGCTGCACCCAAGGCTGGGGCTGCTGATGTGCCCCAAACTGTTCCCCCATTTCATTTGTGCACTCAACCCCTGGAAGCTGCAGCTCATCCCAGGAGCTGAGGGCTCCAGAAAGAGGGAGCAGAGTGAAGAGGAGGAGAAAGAGCCACCAGCTCCGTGCAGAGTGGGATGGGCAGCACGGAGGGATGGAGCAGAGGAGAGCACTGATTTCAGCGCAAGCACAGGGCAGGAGGAGCTGTGAGGTCAGGGCTGGAGCTTTCCTCAGCTGTTCTGAGAGCTGCTATGGAGAATGCACACGGCAAGGATCACTGAGGTGAAAGGCAGATAGGTGCCTGGGCAATTTCTTTTTGCAAATGTGAGAGTTACAGGAAAATTGTACTCGGATTTTTCTTTTTCATTGGCCGAAGGAAATGCTCTGTCTCCTCCACTGCCCGTGAGATGCTGAGAAGCAAAAGCAGCAAACACTGCTCCTGTGCATGCTGCAAAGGGTCGTGTCACTCAGACATCAGTCTCTGCAGGAGAAACAACCTCAGAGCAGATATAAAGGTGGCTGCAGGGAAATGTGAATCTGACAAGCTGCCAGAAATCACTCCTGTAACTTTCCCCAGGGTTTGTAAAGCAGATGTCTGCAGCCCAGCATGCAGCTGCACCAGGGGAGGACCAGGGAGCTGGTACAAGCAAATGGGACCCTGGGCTCCATCAGCAGAGGCGTGGCAGCAGGGACAGGGAGGGGATTGTCCCTGTCTACTCTGCTCTTGTGAGGCCCTATCTGCAGCACTGCATCCAGGGCTGGGGACCCCAGTACAAGAAAGACAGAGAGCTGTTGAGATGGTCCAGAGGAGCCCAAAGATGATCACTGCTGCAGATGGGGCCTCACAAGAGCAGAGCAGAAGGGACAGTCCCCTCCCTGTCCCTGCTGCCACCCCTCTGCTGATGGAGCCCAGGATCCCATTTGCTTTCCCAGCTGCAGGAGCACTGCTGGCTCATGTTCAGTTTTTCACCCTCCAGGACCCCAGGTCCTTCTCTGCAGGGCTGCTCTCAAAGCACTGCTCCTTCCAGTCTGTATGGATGCCTGGGATTCCTCCGGTCCAAGTGCCAAACCTCGCACTTTCTTGTGTTGAACCTCATTAGATTCTGCCAGGCCCACCTCTCAAGTCTGTTGAGGTCCCTCTGCATGGCATCCCTTCCTTCCACAAATCACCATTCTATGATTCTGTAATTCTGTGAGCTGCACAGTGATCTGGGCTGCCTGCAACTCTCATGGCCGGGGTTTGGGTGACAGAGGAGCAAACCTTCATCATCTGTATCCCCTCAGCATCATCGCCCAGACAAACTGTGAGCTGTGCACAGGGTGTTTCCGTCCTCCTGCTGAGATTCCCCATCTGCTCTGACCTGCACAAGCTTGGGTTGACCTTCCCGTGGGGTCCTGAGCTCTCAGCAGTGTGACGCTGTGCTGGCATCACGCGTGGTATTGCAGACAGGCAATCTGACGTGAGTTTGAGTGTTCTGCTAATTGCAGTGACTCAGACTGCGGGTGGCAGGGGGGAAGAGGAAAGATACTGTTTGCAGCCTGTGAGTGCAAAGCAATTCCCTGGACTGCTTTGGGATCAATGCAACCGATGGCAGTCAACTGCTGACAGCTCTGGTGGTGGATTTAACCACTTCCCTACAGGCAAAATCCACAGTGGGGCTCACTGGGGAGAGCTCTGTTCATTGCAGACGATGAACAGCGGGACTCTGTGCCACAACCCAGCCCACACCTCTCCATTGCCATCCATGCAGCAGCTCCAACAGGACCCCAACCCTTCACTCAAGCTCTGCATGATGCTATTGTGATGTTAATTTGTTTGTATTCCACGTCTGCATTTACTTTAAGACCCCTTCACCCCCTTTCTGGACTCGTGCCTCCATGCACCTTGCTGCTGTGGATGCAGGTCTGCAATGGAAACGCAGCCCTGAGGCGTGCATCAGCAGTGCAGCAGCCCCCAGCCCCACTACAGCCCCGCTGCCTCTGAGTCACAGCCATGTGCAGCCTTCCTGCAATAACCAGCAGGGCCGCACGCCTTCCCAACCTTCACTGTTTGCTTTCCAGTGTTTGACTTTCCATCAGTGGCACCCAAAGCAATAACGTGCATTCCGAATTTTCTGTGCTTTCCAGCTGTCGATCCCTTCTTCTTTTCTGCACTTGCTCAGCCCTCCACCCATGTATCATGTCTGCAAGTTCACCAAATCCTCTCTTGCCAGCAAAAAGCACCAATTGTCAGCTTTCCACCAGCCCTGCCATAGCCAGGTCAGTGCAGTGGCTCTGATGATGCTGTGAAGGGATGAGAAAATAAACCACGTCCAATCACTGCCTCACTTGCTCCTTATTCTGATCAACATTTGTATTTTTTTCCCCATCTCACATCGTAATTGGGGCAGATTTCCTACTGGAAAAGCAAACCACGCACCTCCCTTGCAACGGCTTCAGATGATGTTGTTTGAATCTACAAATCTCACGGGTTTCCTTCCAAGACAGAGAGAAGGCTCTGCACAGCAGCACAGCCTCATCTGCTCTGCCCTGTCGGCGCTGATGGAGTTACAGACCATAAACAACCCAGGTCAGCTCTGGGATTCACTGCTGCACACCACTGAGATACCTGGGAGATTGCTTTTATTTTTACAGCAACCATTCTCTCCTCTACCAGCTCCTCTATTTGTGTATCGTGGGATTTCACCGTCAGGAGTTTTTGTTTAATTTCAGGGACTTTGTAGTAAATCAACACAAACAAAGTGATGCTGAGAAGGGGGACATGCTCAGGGGGAAGCAGTTTGTTTTTTCTTTGGAACTGGGCATGAGTTCCCCTTCTGACCTTGTTTTAAACCACAGCATCCTCTGCTTGCACCTCCACATCCGCATGTTTGCACATCATCATGCAGAGCAGCTTTTAGCTCCGTGCAAACAGATTTCACGCATTGATTTCAGCCCTCAGCATGAAGCAGGTCATGGCTGAGGCCAACATGAGTTGGACATTTCAAGTATGCAACGTAAGGACGCCTAAAAGGGGATACAGCTTTTCAGGAAAAACTCTAGAAATCCACCTTCTCTCCATGAAGTTTGAGTTTCTTCTACATTCAGTGACCCAAATTTGGGACTACATGTGGGCTCCCATGACAGTCAGTGGTGACAAGCCAATGCAACCTCTGCAGACTCTCTCCACCATGGTGGGCTGAGCAGCTCTGTAGTCTGAGGCAAATGAACCCCAAATTAAATCCCTCCAAATTACATCCTCCATAGGGAACCTTCCTTTTAAATCTCACCCGGGACTGTGGCACATCAGAGGAGCCTGAGAGCTCCCTGGGTTGTGTGCCTGCTTTTGGCTCACTGGTATCTCTCCAGAAGCTCCAGTTGATCAGTTGGCATTGGGTCGTGCTGTGCAGGTTCCCAGATTTGCAGAATAATCCCAATCTCCAGCTGTGGGAGGGAAGTGAGGCTCTGTGTGTGCCAGTGCCCCTGATTGCAGGGACGTGTTCAGCCCACACCTGGAGCTGCTGTCCCCAGGGCTGGGCTCTCCTGTGCCCTCCTCCTCCTCACGGCACCTTGGTTGGGTTTGGCCATTGCGTCGTGCCAGCTTCTTGCAGAAGGAGAAAGTGAATCCCACCTCAGTGTGAGGGACGGACCAGACGACCTCTTCACGTCTCTTTTGACCAAATTACCTGATTTCTGTGATTAGCACGGATGGGATGGGCAGCACACCATCGTAGCATCATGGCTTCGATGATCGAGGGCAGCTGGAGGGCATTCATTTCTGCTTCCACTGCAAGGCACTGCATCACCGACTCTGGGCTGTAGGGCCAGAAACTATTGTGCAGCAACAAGTGTCTTCAATCATCAGATGCCCATCCTAACGAGCTAGAAAAAAGAAGTAATTCTGTTAGCAGCAATGAGATTATGACTTCACTCGACAGCAGTAACTCATATCTCAATTATCAGATCTGCTTGGCTGTTTTCGTGCTCCCTTTTAACAGCAGCCATCTGATAACGCCTCTCCACCGCCAGCCTGAATTTCCACCAGCCCGGTGATGTCACAGTAATTCGTTTTGGAAAGCAATAACAGTTTGGCAGAGTAACTTCCCATTTCATAGCTCTGCTCCCCGACTGCTGCTCTGCTTTGTGAGGCACCATGCCAACCCGGGCTGATAAAGGTGAATCAACACATTTGACCTTATCAGAATGAAATGATTTCAAGCTTGTGAATATGAAAAGCTTTGGTGAGATCAAAACCCGAAATCTTTTCCACTTTTTTAGAATGATGCTTTGGAATTTTTTATCCATCTACACCTGGTCAAGACAAATGTGAAGTTGCAGAGGCACACGTGCGCCATGGTTCATAGAATCATAGAACCACAGAATTGCTGAGATTGGAAGAACCCTGCAAGATCACCAGACCAACACCAGACCACGCCACCCACATCCCCACAGCTCTGGAACATCCCCAGGGATGGTCACCCTTGGAGGTGCTGATATCCTTTGGAAAAGGGACTTTCCCTAATATCCAACCTGACCCTCCTCTGGTGGGCTTACGGCCGTTACTCTCATCCACCTCGACTGAGATGGGACCAGACGAACTGGAGACCGCGTGTGTTAATTGATTTGTACCATTCCTCTTTTTCTGAGGAGGAAACACTCCTGCAGAGCAGGTGGTGCCTGGTCCTGCACCCAGCAAATACTTGGAGTCGTTGGACTCCATTTTACGCACTCAGTATGGTGCATAGGAGCACATGTGCCTGAGCCCTCCTCTGTCACCTCTTGCAAGAAAAGAGCAGCTCCCATCTACCAGCAGGAGACTGTTCCCTCTCTGCTGGAGACAGAAGGGGAGGCAAAAACTGCTTTTCTAGTCACGACAGTGCTGGTACACGGAGCAATCCTTTCTCCCCACACTGATTTTTCCTTCATTCCTGTGAGTTTCACTGTCCTAGATGGCTGTAGCTGCTTTCCACGCTGCTTTGGCGGTTGGATGGTCTCTATGCCTCTCAGAATCATTACGGTTGAAGACATCCAAGATGACCAAGGGCAGCCCCAGCCCATCCCCGCCATGCCCAACGGCCACATCCCCATGCAGCGCCCCTCCTGCTGCTGGCCATCCCCACTGTGAGGAGTTCTCCTGTCTGCTGGTCACAGCACACATGCTGGGTGCCAGGAGCACTCTGGGATGACACAGAGCTGATGCCCAGAGCAGCGAGTTCCTCAGTTCTGCCTCAGCGTTCCTCCCAAGCAGGGCGAACTCTCTGCATCCCAGCTCCCGTTTGCAGCCCTCAAAGAGCGCCATTGTGTTGGCGGAGGTCTGGGACGTGCTGCACATGGTGCTGCTCCAGCCTGCATTTCACCAAATCGCCTGCAGGTCATGCAGGACCCACATTCACCCCTCTGCTGCTCTGACTCACCTTTGTCCACCAGCTTCTCTTAAATAGGACAACGAGATCGAAGGCTTCGCAGTGTTTGCCGATTTCTCTCATCTTGTTTGATTTTCCACCCCACACACTAAAAGCAGAGGGTTTGCTTTCTTTGCACAGAACTCCCTGTCCCTTCTGCACTTTCCGAATCCCCTCATTGCATTATTTACCTGCCGTGGTCAGCCAGCCATTAAATATGTCAATGTTTGCCCATGCAGGCGCTCCGTCGCTGGGGCTGAGGATCTCATCTGTGCCACTCAGGGCAGCACAGGAAATTGGCTGACACAACTCCGCTTTGCCCAGCACTTTTGTGGAGATTTCAATTAGAGACACTATTTTTTCTGTTGAAAAGTCCAGATGGTTTGGCCCTCTGGAGCACGGGCTGGAAAGAGCTTTGTAAGGCCTTAACTCTTTGTTCCCTGCAGGAGAAGGTGCTGCAAGGCACTGTGTGCCCAGGCTCTGTGCTGAGGTCACCCACGTTGTCCAGCAGGTGGGGAAGTTAAAATGGGGTGGGCTGGAATGGAGAATAGAGTTGAAGACTGCAGGTCTCCAGCAGAAACCTGACTTTTATCAGCAGCATTGAATGAAGAGTTCCTTTGCACACACCTCTGGGTATCACAGAGACAGGCATCACTGAGTCCCAGAATCATAGAATCATGGAATCACAAAATCCTTAGGGTTGGAAAAGCCCTCTGTGATCCCCAAATCCAACCCCAACCACACACAGAATCACACACAGAATGGTTTGGGTTGAAGGGAGCTCAAGGATCACGAAGCTCCAACCCCCCACCAATGCAGGGCCACCAACCTCCCCATCTCACAGCAGCCCAGGCTGCCCAGGGCCCCATCCAACCTGGCCTCCAACACCTCCAGGGATGGACGGGGCATCACAGCCTCTCTGGGCAGCTGTTCCAGCACCTCACCACTCTCTCTCTAAGGAACTTCCCCCTGACATCCAACCTCCAGCTGCCCTCCCTCAACTCCAAACCATTTCCCCTTGTCCTGCTGTTATCTACACACTAAAAGAGTTGACCCAACCCATCCCACCGTGCCCACTGACCATGTCCCCAAGTCAGCTGAGCTGTCACTGTGGGCGCAAACTCACAAAAACTGAGAATCATTTGGAAAAATGTCTGAGCACCAGGAAGATAAGCACTAAATAGAGAAATGCAGTTGTACAGCAGAGCCTGGGAGGGGCTGGGGGGGTTAATCACAGCTACTGCACAGTGCTTTCTTGCAGGGCACACAGCACAGGGCTGGAGCCAGAAGGGCTTCTGCAGCCCTTGGAAGTTGCCTAGAAGCCCTGCACTGAAATGCCTGAGATATTTCAAATGGTTGCTGGACTTCTGTGGTCTGAACTGCCAAGAGATCAAGAGAAGGGGAAGCTGGGATGTGGTGCTGCTCAGGTGTTAGCACCAGGCACACAACAGGCTGAACAGAAGAGAGGACCTTCCTTCTCCCTTTGGTGATGTTCAGATCCCCAGGTGTGAAAGGGTGACGTTCACACAGCACACAGCATCGTGCAGATGATGTCTGCAGCAAAAACTTTCTCCACATCCTGATCCAAGTACTCACATAACCTCATCTCTAACAGCTGCCCTTCACCTGAATCCTGCCCCCACATGCTTACTGCAACCCAAGCAGGGGGACCCCAAATCAGGGATGCACACTCTTATGGGGATCCCTTATCAGTGCAGCTGCTCTGAGCCCCAGTCCTGCTGAGCTTCCCTCCCCAGAGCTGCTTCAGGGCCTCAGCAGATGGCTGATGTTTTTCAGCCAGAGGGTGGTGAGGCAGTGGAACAGGTTGCCCAAGGAGGCTGTGGATGCCCCATCCATCCCTGCAGGCATTCAAGGCCAGGCTGGATGTGGCTCTGGGCAGCCTGGGCTGCTGGTTGGTGACCTGCACACAGCAGGGCTTGGAGCTGGATGAGCGCTGTGCTCCTTTGCAGCCCAGGCCATTCTGTGATTCCATGACCCTCCCAAGGAGGAAAGGACATCCCTTCTGTGCTGCAGCCCCCCCATCCAGGCAGTGGGGATAATTTTGTCCAGCTCAGCACAGCCATTGTGGCCAAAGAAAACATGTTCAAACAAACAGGATCAAACTGGCTGTGCGTTTCTGAAGCTTTCTGGAGCAGAGAAGGATGAGGAACATGCACTGCTTTTCTTCCTCCCCCTGTGGAAGGGAACCTCCATGGTCTGGAGCAATCTTCAACCCAGTGCTGCATTGGAGAGACATGAAACCTTGGCAGCAGCACGCTTTGCTCCTTGTTTGAGAGCTGTGCTCCAGCTGTGCCGTGCTCAGTACTGCAGGGAGCAGCCGGAAACACTGACCTCCTCATCCCCATCCCTGTGCCCATCCCATGCACCCCTCTTGCAGCCCCAGGCTCCCATCCCTCCCGCACTGCAGAGCAGTGCATTCTCACCTCTCAGTTCAGGTCTGTGCACGGACAGGGCTCACTGTCAGTCCGTCACCCATCTCTGAAGAATCTCTCAGGAGAGAGGAGTGAAGCCAAAAGCGGTGTCAATACGGTGATTTCAGGCAGCCGTGGTCTGCCCTCCTGGATCTTACTAAGCCCTTTCCTGTTTCCTTTGCCTATCTGAAATGATCATTGATTTGAACAACTTCCACAGGCTTTTCATGGGAGGACCAAACCCCCATCTCTTCCTCCCCTCCTCATCATCGTTTCTCACAGTCCATCGGATATCAAGCACTGACCTCTGTCCCGTGCAGTAAATAGGATTAGGACTGGCTTAGGCTCAAACCATAAACATTTCCAGCAAACAGACGGATGCTGTGCCAAGTGGCAGCTGCATTCCCCCTCATACGTGGTTCTGGGAAAGTTTTTTTTTGTTTTCGAATGGGAAAATAGATGGACACCTCACATCCCTTCCTATATATATACACGTTCTGTGCTTCTGGGAAAAGGAATTAAGCAGGAAACCAGAAAGCACAGCTCTGTGAGAACACACTATGCAAAGACTGCTGCTGGCAGCCTCGTGCACATGAGTGACTCAAGTCACAAATCAGAGGGAAACACAAGATTCTGAGCATACTGGCACAAGACAAATCAATCTTACGCTGTACAGTTGGCATGTTACAGAGTTATTTAGATTCTGGTGATCAGTGTTGAGTGTTCTATACTGGAAAGCTGAGTCTGGTTCCTCATTCAGCCACGGCTGTGCTGGGTAACCCTGAGCAGTTATTTCCATCTCCAGGACGTCTCCAGAAGACCCCATAAGCCCCTTCCATGAGCCAATGAATGCTGCCATGCTGCTCAGCATGCAGGCCCTCAGACAACCTCCAATGTACATCCATGACAGAAGTGGGTCATCATTTCAGCATGTGCGGGCTAAGCGAGGAGGAGAAATGCTCTCCTTGGCCCTTCCCAGGGATGATGCTGAAGTTTGCAAACCAGATCATTGCTTCCTCCAGGCTCAGTGCTGTGTGTTCGCATTCTCCCAGCACGGGAGGCTGGAAGCTGCCTGGCATGTAGGGTAAATGATGTCAGAATCCCAGGGGAAAGAAACTAGAGGTTCCAGGGTGCATGAAATGTGAACATGTGCATGTAGCTTGGGCTATAAGGAAAGCAGAGGAAGAGAAACCGTGTTGTTCCGTCAGATTGGATCATTCCAAAGAGATTCCAGCTTATGCCTTTTCCAGACACACGTGGAAAAAACAGGCCTGGAAGGAGCCTGGGAGGATCTCTCTTCTGTGCCTTTGCCCTGAGACAGGCTCAGCTCAGCTGAAAACAGTGCTGAGAGATATTCAGAAGAAACACCTGTGGTGGTGACTCCATGCCCACGCACCCCTACGCCTGTTCCTACACCCACCCCCTGCCTCCCCTTGGCTTGTGTTCCCAAGATGGTGTCTTAGTCCCACAAGCATGGTTATCCCCATCTCCTTGCAGTGTCTTTCTGCACTGCTCTCTGTCCTCTCCCTGCTGCCTCTGAGACTCCACTCCACGGCATCTCAGCTGCTCTCAACTCACCACACCAAGTTTCGTGTTCCTTATGGCCATCTGCCATTCAGCTTCCACTTTCTGATGTAAAGCTGTTCCCTGGATAGGCCTTGTTGGCACTGGCGACCATAAGAACTATTCTACTAGATGGAAGTAAGGGTCCCTGCAGCCTGCTATCTTGTACTGAAGAATGGCCATTCATGGCCTTCAGGAAGGTGATTTACATTTTGTCCTTCTCATTATATGTATCCCAGTGGCCAGTAATCAGCACAGAGGTTTCCTGAACTGGAGGCCACTCCTTGGCCATCAGACCGAATAGAAAATGATGAATCCATCATGCATGAATTTTCCAGCACCTTCTTACATACCCGTACCTCCACCTCCCACAGCATGCAGGGGCAACGAATAGAAACATTCTGTATTTATCTACTCTTCCCTTTTCATTATCTGACAGACCTTTCTTGTCATAGAATTGTGTAATCATAAAATCACAGAATCATGGAATGGTTTGGGTTGGAAGGGAGCTCAAGGATCACGAAGCTCCAACCCCCCACCAATGCAGGGCCACCAACCTCCCCATTTCACAGCAGCCCAGGCTGCCCAGGGCCCCATCCAACCTGGCCTCCAACACCTCCAGGGATGGACGGGGCATCACAGCCTCTCTGGGCTCACCACTCACATAGTATACACATTATATATATATATGTATACATCCTGTATTGCTTTTTTTGTAACTTCTGAGGGTTGAAGAGCCATTGTGTAACAATCCCAATTCTCCAGGGTCTATTCCATGCCCCCAACCCACTGCCACGCTGCTGTGGGGCAGCCCAGGGGGAAAAACTATTAGATTAGCACTGACAAGCCTTGGTCTGGCAGGCACAGCAATAGGGGTTAAGAGTGATTTCCACCTTGCAGCTGAGGTGGTAAAGCTAAATTTATTACCATGAGATGTTTAGATACAACAGGCTGCTGGGACATCGGAGGGGATATCTGTTAATCTGTGTTTGGTTTTGTAATATTGAGTTTGTTTTTATTGTGCAACACATTATGATTTTAATTAAACATTTCATGTCTCTCTGGTTATGGAAGGAGGACAGCCAACACCATTTCACCTCTGTTATTCCCCTGGAGAGATGCTGCAAGCATGCTTCTTGCAGAATTTATTATTATTTGCATTACAGATCCATTCTCACAATAAAAATGGTGAGTATTGCCAGTGTGCAGCAGCATCGCCAGGCATAAATCACAGGGAGCTATAAAAACGTCGCCCCATAAACCATCAGGAAAAAAAAAAAAACCCGTGCCTGCCAGGGGAGCATCATAAATGGGAAAGATCATTTACTTCACACACTACTTTCACCCGTCAGCCTCACGCTGTTTGCGCACGGGGAGTTGGGCTCCGGTGGCTCCGATTGATTGGCTGCAAGGCCAGGACAGGCCAGTCCTCGGGGCGCCTTATAAACCCTGCCCTCCCCACGCCACGACCTGGGCTGTTCCCCTCTGCATCCGGGCTCGTAAACCAGGCTCATAAAGAACCCAGGCTCATAAGGATCCCAGGCCCACGCTGCAGCACCCGGTGAGTACCTGAGCAACGAATGACCTCTCGGCCACGCTCACGTTGTGCTCCTGCTCATCCCAGCGTGGCATTTTGGGTGGATGCTGGGGTGGGGGGGGGTTGCACATCTCGCTGCTGCTGGGGCTGTGAATGCTGCTCGGGGCTGGGAGTGCCGGGTGGGATGGCTGAGTGCTGGGATGCTGCTGTGCTCTGGGCTTTGTGCACGAACCGGGCTGTGCTCCTGCTGTCTGTGGCCTGGCTCAGCCAGCGGGAATGGCACATTCCTGTTCTTGCCTTGAAAGCCAACAGGACTCGGGCCTTACGGGTGCTGTGCCCCTAGCATTTATCTGCATCACTTCACAGAAGGGCTGAGCCCCGACTTGGATGCTTGAGTTGGATGCAGTTGTGGAAATAACAAAGCGTCCTCTTGGGGAAAAAGAACACAGATGTGCTGGGCTCACCCTGTACTTGCCTACATTGAGGTGCCCCTAAAGCACCAGCACTTTGCTGAAGCTACTGGCAAAAACTGAGGTCAGAGACAGGCAGTGGGGTGGCCTGTGAAGGATGGAGAGGGGAAGAGAGCAGCACCGCTGGCGTGCGCCCTCCATCAGGCACCTGCATGCCCACCAACCCCTACCCTGCGCTCCGGGATGCTGAGCAGAAGCACAGCCCTGCAGTGCAGTGCCACATCCTCCTGGGCTGGCCAGGAGCACTGCTCAGGAGCTGCCATTAATCTTTCAATTCATGCCCTATAAGTGGGTGTTGATCTCCTCATCAGGGCTCATCAAAGCTCTAAGTGCTGCCCCACGATTTTCAGCTGGGTCATGGATGTACACCTCTGTGCTATGTGGTATATATGCAAGTATAATATAAGTATTATATATGTAAATGTACAAAACATAGATGTGTGCTTATGTATTTTATATATTCTAAGCATTTTGTACATTTCTGTATACATATTTATGTTATTTTTGTGCATACACAAGTAAAACATGGAGGGAAAAAACGGCCTGGAAGGAGATCACTCTTTATAACCCATAGGAGCACACTGTAAATCAGAACAGCTCAGCGGCCAGGAAAGCCCATTTCTTTTGGTGTTGTGTAGCATGGCAGGAGTTTCCAGTGTCTGACAAAGCCAGTTTTTCACCAAGGCTTTCTTGTAGAAGGAGAATCCCTGACAACTCACAGTTTGCTCACGCCCAGCCCTTTCCCAGTGGATGCTAACAGTCTTTTGTTTTATCCACTTCCATATTGCTGGAAAGCAGTTGAATCCCAATATCTCTGAGAGTCCTGGATGTCTGCCAGAGGCTGCTGGAAGGGAGACAGGCAGACAGGCACCAATGCCTGCACACAGTTGCTTCTTTTCCCCCGTTCTCCAGGTGAGTCTGGACGGCAGCAGGTTAATTCTCACTTACCAAATGCTGTGGCGTAAGCGGAAAGGGGGAGAGCGGATGGCTCTCACCTTAGAGAGCACCGAGCTGTCAGCTGGGACCCGAGGTCCCCCCGCACCTCTTCCTTTGCCAGCATCAGCCACAACAGGGAAAGCACAGCTGCCCTTTGCTGGACGTGCCCCAAGCTGCGCCTCGCACGGCCAGGGTCCTCCTGAATCACAGGACCGCAGGGCGGTGTGGGTTGGAATAGGCTTTGAAGACGATCCATCTCCAACCCCCCTGCCGTGGATGAAGTGTGGCTTGCCTTCTTCCTGAACACGGGGCTGCCTGCTGACCGAGGCAAGTCGTGGAGAAGTGTGGCTGAAAAGAAAACCAAGCTGAGCTCCCTGGAGGAAAGGAAATGACTCTGGGGCTCTTCCTCACTTCCCATCAGTTACATGTCGCTTTGGCCCCAGAGCAGGAAGATGTTTGTCCTTGCTAAGCTTTGGGTTTCATTGCCACGGTTGCAAGCAGGCTGAGAGTTTAATGGAGCTAAATCATATTAGGAACATAATAGGTACATCGTGGAGGATACGCGTGTTTATTCAAAACTGAACTGCATTGCAGTAAACCCTCCTGCTCGTAATTCAGGCACTTTTTGACCTGCTTGCTTTGTACCCTACAGAAAGCATATTAAGACTGTAGCCACAAATATTTATTTTCATTAATCAGCTCTTGTTTTTCACCTCCACTGTTTTTCCCCATCCACAGCAACAGTCTTTCAGTCACAGAAGGCACAGAGAGAGCTCAGGAGCACCATTAGCTTCTCCAGCATCTTCGGGTGCACTGTCTCTCATGCAGTATGGATAGTGCTGAGTCCAACCCCATTGCTAAAGCAGTTCCCTACAGTAGGTTGCACTAGCAGGCATCCGGATGGGTCTGGAATATCTCCATAGAAGAGACTCCACCACCTCTCTGGGCAGCCTGTGCCAGTGCTCCACCACCCTTACCGTGAAGAAGATCTTCCACGTGTTAGTACACAGCTTCCTGTGTTCCAGTTTTAAGCCATTACTTCTTGTCCTATTGCTACACACCACCAAGAAGAACCTGGCCTCTTCCATTTGCCTTTCACCTCCTTTCACATATTTACAAACATTGATCAGGCCCCCTCTCAGTCTTTTCCCCAGGCTGAACAGACCCACGTCTCTCAGGCTTTCCTCATACTGGAGATGCTCCAGGCCCTGTATCATGCCTGTGTCTTTCCACCAGACTCTCTCTAAATGATCCCTTCTGGGGATCTTTTTGGGACCAGAGAGCTCAGAGTATTCCAGGAGTGACCTCACTGGGGCAGAGCAGAGGGGAAGGATCCCCTCCCTCGCCCTGCTGGCCACACTCTGTGCAATGCACCCCAGGATGCCATTGGCCTTTTTGGCCACAGGGCACACTGCTGGCTCATGGTTGCCTGCTGCCCACCAAGACCCCCAGGTCCTTCTCCACAGAGCTCCTCTCCAGCAGCTCAGCATGGACCTCTACTGATGCTGTGGCTGTTCCTCCCCAGGCACAAGAATCTGTATTTCCTCTCATTAAGCCTCGTCAGGTTCCCCCCTGCCCAGCTCTCCAGCCAGTCCAGGTCTTGTTGAATGGAAGCACAGCCTTCAGGGGTGTCAGCCAAGCCTCCCAGCTTTGAACCATCAACAAACCTGCCTGGGAGGGGAATCTATCCCTTCATCCAGGGCACTGATGGAGACGATAAACAAATATATGATGCTTATTTATTGTCCTTCAACAAAGCAGTTGTGTCTGACCGATCAAACTTCAATTAGTGTTTCTCATCTGTTTCCAACGTTGAAGTCTTCACTGAGACACCAGAGTGTGATTTTTTCCATCCTCAGGTCCTTCCACCTCCAGTTAGCACCCAACATTGGTCGGTTTCTTAACAGCTTAGTCTTGGTTGGGATGACTGTGAAAAAAGCATTTACTCGAAAGAGCAACTCAGCCTGTGGAATCTGTGGACAAAAAACAGTAGTTGCACTCACCAGGAATGTTTTAACTTTAATATTCAGGTAAAAAACGTATGTATTTTTTTAAGAAAAGTGGATTCTTTTTTAAAAATAATTTTACAGTTTAATGGTCAGCTGAGAGTGTAGTCATATGCAACACTAAGGTAATCATGACAGTGCCCTAAGCGACACAGAGGCATCTGCACAGTGGGGAGGTGGAAGAATGTGGGGCTTGTCATTGCACAGTTCTCTATGCAGTGGAGAATCCAACTGTGGAGTTTCTGTTGTTGATTTGTTTTAGGTATAGGTCATGTGAGATCTGAGCTGGGATGGAGCATGACTCACATTCCACGTGGGAATTCAATGGCTCCTTCTATCAGCCTTCAGCTTTCCTCATGATGGGCATCCCAGGCCTGGAAGCCTTTCACCACTGGATCTCCATCCCTTTTTGTGT
This sequence comes from Tetrao urogallus, assembly GCF_951394365.1. Lineage (NCBI taxonomy): Eukaryota > Metazoa > Chordata > Aves > Galliformes > Phasianidae > Tetrao > Tetrao urogallus. The sequence goes on along the minus strand of NC_136813.1, from coordinate 401,527 downwards.
ACTCTACCTTATTGCTCTCTTGGGAAACTGCGTCATCCTATTCGTCATAAAGAAGACCCAAAGTCTTCACGAACCCATGTACTACTTTCTGTCCATGCTAGCAATCACTGACCTGGGGCTGGTTTTATGTACACTGCCTACTACTCTGGGCATTTTTTGGTTTAACATCCGAAGGATTGGCTTTAATGCTTGTCTCACTCAGATGTATTTCATTCACATACTGTCCTTCATCGAATCCTCCGTGCTCCTGGCAATGGCGTTTGATCGCTTCATTGCCATCTCCCATCCACTCAGATACCCCTCCATACTGACCAAGACGACTGTCACAAAGATAGGGCTGACAATCATACTGAGAGGCACGGTCTCCCTTCTTCCAATACCTTTCTTGCTAAAGAGGTTAACCTACTGTGGGAAGACCGAGCTTTCTCATTCTTTTTGCTTCCATCCTGATATCATGAACCTAGCGTGTGCAGATATAAAAGTCAATATCTTCTATGGTATGATTGCTTTGTTCTCAATGGTAGGGATGGACTTTATCTGCATTGTGCTGTCCTACATCCTGATCATTAAAACTGTTGTCAGCCTCGCAACTAAGGAGGAGTGTCTCAAGGCTTTGAATACATGCGTCTCCCACATCTGTGCTGTGCTAATATTCTTCATTCCAATGATTGGACTGTCCATGATTCATCGTTTTGGAAAGAACTTTCCTCCTCTGGTTAGCACTTTGGTGGCCTACACCTACCTTATAATCCCACCTGCTCTCAACCCCATTATCTACAGCATAAAGTCCAGCCACATCCGTGAGGCTTTGTTCAGGGCACTGAGGAGGAAGTGTGAATCTGACTGGTAATCTCTGCCACCAGTTCTGCCAGAAAATGCTGGTGGACATTTCTGTGCTCAGAACTAGTGGACCGGTTTCTTAGTGCTGTACCCATGGGTGTCACTGCCAGGCAAAGGAGCTGCTCATCCCTCAACCCAGAGCTGTGGTCTTTCCTATTTCATCCTAGCATGAGGCTTGGTCCTTTCCAACAGCCTGCACACACCCCGGGTGTGGAAGCCACACTTTTGGGGAAACAATTACAGGAAAATGAGCTTCTCCTTTTGAGTTACACATTGCAGCGGAGCAAGGAACCTCTGCGATGTATTTCATGGAACCTAGCAGCCAGATCATATGTAAGCTTCACCTGGGCTCCCTTGCATGGGGTCATTGCTCCCTCATTGCATGTTGCTGCATAACTAACCAAGACCACAAGCTCCGCAGGACAGGAAGAGGCCAAACAAGTCGAAGTCACTCTGGATATCACAGTGAGTAATTCTGTCCAACTGGAAACACCCCAGAAGATGGAGATCATTTCCAGAGGTTGAGCACAGAGCGTTTTTGGAAGATTACATCATTGTAAGTGAACCCACAACTCTTGGTTCACTTAACAAACGGCTCAGCCCTAACCTTCATCTGTATTTCTAAACTGCCATACACACTTACAGTGCTGCAACTGCATCTCCTCTTGCTTTCTTTGAGCCTTACTATCCTGCCAAGTCTAATATTCAAGCCATTGGTTTTTTGTATTGAATGTAAAGTATGTCTACCATATATTAAAATAAAATACATGTATCATTGAAAAGGGGGAAAAAAAAAAAAAAAGACAAAGCCTTTTTTTTCTCTATTTATCTAATAGGTTGGAGCTGTTTAAAGCCTTCAGGATTTGCTGTACTTGAGTACAGTACTGTATGAGTTAGGTGTGCATCAGATGGTGCTTGGGGGTCAGCTGTGGATAGCTCTCTCACTGATGAGAGGTTTCCAATCTAAATAGGAGTGGCTAATCCTCCTGACATCAGTGACCGTGTGCTACAGCCTTCCAGCTAAGATCCATCAGGCACCAAAAGTCGCCCTCAGAGGGATGGGAAATGGAGATGTCCAGGGTCAGGTCACACATGGATGTGGCAGTGTCTCCAAGCATCTTGCTCTTCACCAAGATGGATCTCAGCCAGGCAAGCAGAAGGGTTTCACCACCCTCTTGTCTTGCTTCGTCCCACAGACAGAATGAAACTGCCCCAAATCTTCCACACCTCCTGTGTTGCACTTTCATTGGTTTTAAGCCACATTTGGGGCAGATTGGGCCTTTGTGCAAAGAAGGAATGGTCTTCATTTACCCTGTGGGGGTGAAGAAGCAGAGGGTATTGGGACAGCACTGCATACCAGAACTGGGCTGTTGCTAAGCTTCTCCCACTTCAGACGAACCCAGAATTGGTGTCTTCTTCTTTTTTTGGTCTATTCATATCTGCACTTCTAATAAAGACAGAAAAGAATAATGAGAGTCCTCCTCCATGAGAAAACGGAAAGGGAGAAGGGATGATTCCCAAGGGGAGGATTCCCAGGACATTCTTTGCATTGTGCTGTGCTAGTTACTTTGCAGCGTCCCCGTGGGTCCTCACAGAGGGTGAAATACTGCTCAGTAGAACACCACAAGACCTTCTGTCCAAACAGTAGGCACAGCAGCTCCTGCTTGCATTGAGTAGCACCTGGTGGGAGCTCTTTGCTCAGAATACCTACGGTCCAGGCTGGTGCTGGTGGCCAGCTGCTATCAGAGGAGTAGGAGAACAAGTAAGTCTTACGGCAGGAAAGCCTACAAAAGAGCCTTGGTTGGAGATGCTCAGCTTGCAGGATCCTCACACAGCACTGCTCCCTGATTGAAAATTTGCAGACTGTTCTCAGAAGCAACAAAAGCCAGAGGAGCCAGAGGTGCTCCAGCAAGGAGACGTGCATTCAGATGGTGGTGGTGAGACAGAGGAAATGCATAGGGTATGTATTAGTGCAGCTGGAAGCCATGCCGGAGTGAGGATGCAGTGCATCTGATGCACCTCCATCACCCAGTTCAGCACAGCTTCATCTGCCTTTGTGTTTCCTTCCCAAATGGAGCAGTTGGAGGGCACCAGGCAGGTGTTCAGGATCTGAGAACCGGTATAAGGCACTGTCCATTAGGAACACGCACTCACAGATCTTAGTGGCAGCTTCTGGGAATGGGAAAATTAATTGTGGTTTGACATCTGGGAGTGAAAAAAAGATAGACGAGCCACTTAAACCTACTAATTCCTATTCTGTGACGCTCTGAGTTCTGCACTTTGTATCATGGGATGTGCAGTACTTGCTGATGGATTTGTTTCCTATGAATCAAGAGGGCAGTGCGAGACACATCACAGGCATGGCTTAATGAGGAAAGGAGAGGAGATGGAGGAGGAGCAGGAGAACAGGATGGAAAAAAGAAGGAGTGGAAGGGGAGGAGGAAACACGCAGCCAGTGTGGCTTTGTAGCATTTAAAGGAAAAAAAGTTCAGATGAAAAATTCTGATCAGCTCCAGCAACAGAGGAAGACAGCACCGAGCACTAAGACAATATCAGCCCATTCTCCAAAAGTGCCCATGTTTTGAAATCTGAACACACACGCTTCAAAACCCTTGGCAGACACTGTACCGGAGGTGAAGAGATGCAGGAAATGGAACACATTCCCTTCTCACTGCTGCACGGGATGGGAAAAGCAGAGAGGACTGCTCAGTGGTGAAGGCTTTTCCACCACCTGCTTTATTCTTGGGAGTTCACTCCATGGGACAAATCTGGTCAATGTTGATGAGTATTTTCTGAGATCAGCCACAGCGGTTGCTGTCAGTGGTCCTCTGGCTGGGATGGCTTCTCTGCCCTCATATGCTCACCTCTTGCCAAATGCAGCCACTGGGGATCAGCCAGGGAAAGCAAATCTGCACTCCCTGCTGTTTTATTAAAGGTATGGATGGACCCAGTTCTCTGCTCTGCATAAAGCAAGCTCCTTCTATGGATGGTGTTGGTCACGCTAGTAGTCCACAGTCATTAGCCATTCCTGAAAACGTTGGTGCATTCCTCAGTGCTGAAGGACTAAAGATCAACTGAAACATCCAGGGACTGTTGACTTGTTGTGAGTGTCTCTCCCAGTTGCATTCTCTCAAAAGGAATGAATAGCATGGCAGAGTTTTAGCAATGAGAATCATGCTGTCCTTACACTTTGGTGGGTGCAGGTAAGTTGACTCAGACACTTGCTGGCAATTACTGAAGCGTTTTGTGCATTCTGCTTGCATCTTGGTGTCCACTTGCATCTTGGTGTAAGTGCTTTGCTGCAAATGTCCTTGCTAGAATAGCTTTCAAACAACTTGATACCAACAGTCTGCCTACTGTGTTTGCGAATTGTGTATAAAAAAACAGCATGTGAGTTTTATTTATCACAGAGTCAGGATGGAATAACGTCCCATCAGGGAAATAAGCTATGATTGCTGTTTTAGGATGAGTGATTCAACACAGACGTGCAGTAAAAACAGAGTTTTTTGCAAACAAATGCTACTTTTAGAACCATTTGGACTAGTAACCTGCAGTAAAAATGTGTAGCATCCCTGTTTTACATGGGTGGGGTGTGGAATTTGTTGTCAGAAAGCTCAGTGATGCTGCAGACAGCCTTGCTGTGGGACTCAGGCAGGGTCTGCGCCTCTGTTCCAGCCCTCCCAGACTGCCCCAGGAAGCTGGGGTTGTACAGCTATGTGGTGGTGACACTGCTGTTGTTTCAGGAATTGGTGCTTCTTCCCAACAGCTTTAAATCCCAGTGTTTTTAAAATTCTGATCTATGTGAACGGAAGGGCAGCTTAAAGCCTATGTTTCCGATGGCAGCGTGGTGCATACGGGAAAAGCTCAAGCAGAACTGGAGTTGTGCAGGAGCAGTAAAAATGTGTTTTATTTGATTTTGCCCTTGCAGCAGAGGACGTGCCACAGCATAGCATGACTGCTCTTCACCCTGCATGCCATGCCCTTCCCCAACAGCTCTGACCTCAGCCCATCCTCCTTCATCTTGGCCAGTATCCCAGGGCTGGAGGCTGCCCATTTCTGGATGGCGATCCCTTTGTGCTCCGTGTACGTTATGGCTGTCGCAGGCAACTGCATGGTGCTGTTCATCGTCAAGACGGAGCCCAGCCTGCACGTTCCCATGTACTTCTTCCTCTGCATGCTGGCTGCCATCGACCTGGCCTTGTCCACCTCCACGGTGCCACGTGTCCTCGCCTTCTACTGGTTCAACACCAGGGAGATCAGCTTTGGAGCCTGCCTTGTCCAGATGTTCTTCATACACACGCTCTCGGCCATTGAGTCCACCATCCTCCTGGCCATGGCTGTGGACCGCTATGTGGCCATCTGCCACCCGCTGAGACACGCTGCCATCCTCACCAATGCAACGACAGCAAAAATAGGGCTGGCAGCCATGGTCAGAGGAGTTCTCTTCTTCCTGCCCTTGCCTTTGCTCCTGCTGCCCCTTCCCTTCTGCAGCTCACGGGTGCTGTCACACTCCTTCTGCCTGCATCAGGACGTGATGAACCTGGCCTGCGCCAACACGACCCCCAGCGTGGTGTATGGCCTCACCGCCATCCTGCTGGTCATGGGGCTGGACGCCCTCCTCATCTGCATCTCCTACTTCCTGATCCTCAAGGCTGTCCTGCGGCTGGCATCGTGGAAGGAGAGGCTCAAGGTGTTCAGCACCTGCATTGCCCATATCTGCGTGGTCCTGGCCTTCTACGTGCCACTGATCGGGCTGTCAGTGGTGCACCGGTTTGGGAAGGATCTGGCCCCGCTGGTCCATATCATCATGGGGAACATCTACATCCTTGTGCCAGCTGTGCTCAACCCCATCATCTACGGGGTGAGGACTAAAGAGATACGGAGGAGGATCCTAAATTTCATTCACATACACAACAACAGAACTGCCCAGTGACTTGTGCTTGGATGTCGTGTCCTGTTCCCACTCACTGTCTCAACTTGTTTTACACTCAAAGTCCTTGGAGCTGGGGCTGTCCTCTGTGCAGCACTCAGCACACTGTAGGATCCTCTAAGGTGCTATCGCAGGGTAAAAAGAAGATAACAGCTGTAAACTGCTTCCAAGAGTGCTTACTCCACCAAACCTGGAGTGAGTCTACCATGATGATCCAAATCCAACCCTGATCCAGCAGATATGGGGAGGAAAAAATGTCTCAGCAAACTAACAGCGTCTTGACACTGCACTTCTTTGTCCCCATCTCCTCTCTAATTTGCACAGCTGAGTGAATGCCACAGTCGTTCCTGAATGATTTAGATAATTCATGGGTTTTGCTCGTGATGTGCTCACTGTCCAAAAACATTTGAGCAACGTTTTTGGCTAAAATTTATTTTTAAGTGAAATAATTGCAGGTAACCTTAAAGGTGCAGGAATGCACTTTAAAAGTGCTCCACCTCTATAGTCCTGTTCTGATCTACTGGGTGTCCAGTTAATACAGCTCTGACCCCTCACAGCTCAGAGGTGTGACAGGGGTTGTGAAAATAATTTTCATTTATAATTATATTCTGGAAAACCAGCCTCTCAAGAGAGAAATGAGGAAGTTGTAAATGTGAGGGATCGTCCCCAGCTGAACGAATCACTATTTCCTAGTGGAAGGTGTTTTATTCTTTGACTTCACACGTGTATGAATTTCCAAACGAGCTCAAGACCTCCACCTTTCAGATTTTTCTTACAATTCCAAGGTATTCTGCATTAAATCAGAATATCTCATAGCCTCTCCTCACAAGAGTCTCACAACTCTTCTTTCAGTGGGAAGCTATAAAACTCCTTAAATGTGATGGAAGCCTTCAAGTCTTGGGGCCAATGAAGATGTGAAAGATGATGCAGATGATTTCGTGGTTTGAAGTGCATTTGTTTTGGCTGGCCTTCACCAATCCACAGGCACATACTTAGAAATGTAGCTTACCAACATTGTTTTTCTGGAGAATAGAAAAGAAAAAAAGAACAATGTACAAGACATTTTTCATTGACATCATCTCATAATTTGGAAAAAGGTTAAAGACCTTGGGAAGGGATGTTGTGTCATTGGACTTGCAATGAAGCACACCGATTTAAAGATGTTCTCATATCTTTTCTTTCCCCAGTCCATTGAAAATCTTTATGTACTCCGTCTTTATAGAAATGATTTCTTCTTCGTAAATAGAAAAAGATCCAAGCAATCCTTTCTTTTCCCTCTTGGCTTAAACTCTCGCCTTGTTGCTTGTTGGCTATTTTAAACTGTGCTCTCCATCCCCGAGGTAGCTGTGGAGTCTCCCTCCTTGGAGACCTTCAGAAGCCATCTGGGCTGCATTTGCACGGGCAGGAATGTGTTTGCTGTTCCCACAGATTGATTCTGGAGCAGCCCCTGGAACTCCTCTGGTGAGAGGGCTGGGTGATCTCTAGCTGGCTGTCTCTACACAGGTGAGTAACAGAGAGGAAGTCAACTGGGAGCAAAACCCTTCATGTCAGGACATCTCACAGATGACCAGAGGTACCAGGGACTTCCGTGATCTGTGCTCCATTAGGAGGTCCAGGAGCTCTTGAACACTGCTGTCTCCATCAGGAGAATATTATCAAAGAATCCATGGGGCAATTCGGGTTGGAAGGGAGCTCCAAACATCTCCAGTCCAAACTCCTGATCAGCACAGGTGCAGCTTCAGGGTCAGAAAGGAAGCAAAGTTGTTCATCCAGTCTGCTGCTGAAAGCCTCCAAGGACAGATGTAGGACAGCATCTTTGGGCCTCTATTGCAATGATTGACTGTCCTTACTATGATTTTTTTTCCTCTTTTTATCTGGCTTGAACCTCTCATTTCAACTCACACTTGTGTCTCATCCTCCCACTGCACCACGCTGTGAAAGCCTGGGTTCGTCTTCCCAGTTATGTCCTCATGGGCAGGGAAAGGCTGCTCACCTTGGGAAGAGCCAAAGCTCTGAAGCTGAACAAGCCTGTTTTCCTCCTCAAGTATCACTGATCCAGCCCCAGCCACCCTGCTAGCTATCAGATGAAATTCTCCCCACTATCAGTGCCTTTTTTGTGCTAGGGCCCCAAACTGGATTGGTTACCTAGATGTGGTTTAGCAAGTGCTGGGTAACCCCTCGAGGACACGGCCTATCACTGTCTAGAAAAGTCATCCCAGCACCCAACACAATGAACACTGGGAGGGACAGGTAGAGAAGGAGAAAAGACCAAAACAGAAATGCCAGGGGGTGTAATTCTGCATTAGCTCACAATATACATGTGGAATCATGCTTTGCAGTCAAAGAGTCATAGGGTGCTTTTTTTTTTTAGTGCTAAATGGATCAGAATCCTTGGGGAAAGCCCACAGAATTATGTTTAGCTATGAAAAAAAAAAAAAAAAAAAAGTGTATTTTGGAAAACAGCATAAGGAAAATGTATTATTTCCATCAGAGAGAATGGAAGCAAAGAAAAGCAAGCAAATACCTCAGAAGTGCAGAGGTTCAAGAGCTCTCCTCCCTCACGGCTGTCAGGAGTGGGCACACAGAGGCAGCCGTGGTTCTTGTCCAGAGCAGCAGACCAGGGAGCCCTGCTCACTCTTGAAGCTTTCATCACTGTGTTGTCTTTGACGTGTGGTTTATCACTGTGGCACCTTGTCCAGCCACCAGCACCGCTGGCTCTGAGGATGCGTGGGATGTTTATGGGATTGCATTTGTGGGGTATTAAATTCCAGAGAGAACTTTATGCCTGTCTGTCCTCCTGTCCAGCACAGATCTTCTGTTGCACCAGGGCTGTCTTACATCTTGCCCCTAACTCCTAGTTGTGATGAAAGAGGATGCTCACCCAGAGCACATGCTGCTTTGCTTGAGGGACTTCAGCTGGCAGGAAATACACTGAAGTGTGGTGTGATTTCTTCTGATTGCCAGCTAACACTGGAGGAAAAGGAGTGTCCTCTTTGTAGTCTGTATTTCTGTAGCTTTGGACTCTATGAAGCACGTTTTGCTATAAGCTTTTCTCCTAAATTAAAGCACATTTTATTTCAAAATATTTTCATTTAAGCAAGTTACAAGTAGTTTCTACCTGGGACTTAAAAGCAATTTCACCCCTTGTCATTTTTGTCAGATTCTGTTTTATTAGAGCTTGACGGGCAACATATTTTCATAAAAATGGAAACAATCTATACCTGCCTAATGTGATTGGAGAAGTGTGAATGAATTCTCCAGAGGTGCGCTATGGATCCAAACAATTTTCAGATGGCTGTGACATTGAGAAATGGCTCCTGCTCGTTCTCCATATGTTCCTTATTTTGTTTCCTTTTGTACTGAGAGAAAAATTAATAAAGGAAAATGAATGAACCATCCTGAAAATGCTGTGTTTTTTTTTTACTAGCCATCCACTTCTCAGAAAGACTGTTAATAGAGCCACAGAGAAGGGAGGTATGATGAATCCTTCCTTAAGGAGCTTCTGGGTCCCTGATACCCTTGTTCATTGTGGAGTCCCCAAGTCAACACGATCCTGAAGTAGTAGCAGGCTCCAGTGAGAGCACGGTGTCTGAATTCCTCTCTCCACCATGAGCAGGACCAAGTGCCACAGGTGGGGATGCACAGAGTTTGCTGGTCTTCACTCAGCCCCAAGTACCCTCACAGAGGAAGAGGAAAGAACCAAAGTCACTTGAAAAAGGGAGAGAAAAGGGAAAGGAGAAATAAGGAGAGAGAAGTAGGGGAAGGCAGAACGCAAGGAAGGCTTGCATACAAATGGAGAGAGAACAGGAAGTCACGGGAGCACAGAATTGGCAAAGGAGTCAACAAGGAGTGACATGAGACCAGTGCAGCGGTTGGAAATGAACTATCAGTGTTGATATGTTCACTGATTGTTGGGATTGATAGAGTTTAAGACAGTCCAAAAGAAAAAACAAAGGTTTCTTACAGAAATTGACGTGGCCAAAGATTTGATGCAGAAATGTAATGAGAAACTTCATCAAGAGGAAGATGTCCCTGGCAATGACAGAGAAGGACGCTTAGACTACCTTTAAGGGACCTGCCCAACCCAAATCAATCTTTGATGCTATACTGCATGGACACCACAGAAATAGCACAGGGAGGTACAGCGTGCCCCAGTGCAGAGCAAGTAACTCAACAAACTCTGGAAGATACTGTAAGAAAACAGATAGAAAACTGAACAAAGTTTTAGATCAAAACTGTACAACAGACGATGAGGTCATCAGCATTGAGGTGGATAAAAGTTGATTTCTTTTGTGTTTCTTTTTTCTCTCCCTAATTACAGGCTAATCGGCAGGGGAAATTCAGAACTCTGCTAAGGTTTACCTGTAGCTTATAAATATCTCCTGGTCCCCACAGTGCCCAGTCCCTGCCTGGAAACCTGCAGAAGGCGGGTGAGTATGGAGGGTTGGGGCAGAACTCGGCTGGTCTTGAGGCTCGCGCTCTCCCTGGCCATGCCGTGCCCTCCCTTCTTGCTGCTGCTGCAGCTCTCCCACACAAGTGACCACGGCCCCAGGGCAGTTTCTGAAGGCTCTTGCCAGGTCCCCAGCACTGCCCTGTCTGTGCTGCAGGGCTTCTCAAGCAATCCCTTTCCCCAGCTCTTGGGAAAATCCCGGGAGCTCAGCCATGTTTGGGGGCTGAGTGAACTGCAGTCTGTGCAGGACAGGAATGGGCACTGCAGGAGCACTGCCGTGGAGGGGGCTTCTCCAAATGCGGGGCCACTGCCTCGGGGCTTTGCTCTGCAATTGCACGTTTCTCACCCATGGCAAACACCCAGTGCCTCTGCTCACAGCAGCAGGCAGCGTGCTTCAGAACAAAGCTTCTGCGGAGCTGGAGGCTTGCTGCCAATGACTTTGCATCCCCTCTGTGCCCTTTTCCAGGTTTGCTTTGGACTGCTTTCCATCTGCAAGTTCTTATTTGCAAATTCAAATTCAGCAACAATCCTTTTTGCATGCTGTATGAGTTTCAATAGGGCCAAGAGTCAGGTCCTGCATTTTGGTCACAACAACCCCAGGCAACCCTACAGGCTTGGGGAGGAGTGGCTGGAAAGCTGCCTGATGGAAAGGGACCTTGGTGTGCTGATGGACAGTCAGGTGAATGTGAGCCAGCAGTGTGCCCAGGTAGCCAAGAAGGCCAATGGCGTCCTGGCTTGTATGAGGAATGGAGTAGTGAGCAGGACTGGGGAAGTCATCCTGCCCTGTACTTGGTACTGGTGAGGCCTTACCTTGAGATCTGTGTTCAGTTTTGGGCACCTCAGTACAGAAAGGACATGGAGGTGCTGCAGCAGGTCCAAAGAAGGGCAACAAGGCTGGGGAGGGCTTGAAGAATGTGGCCTATGGGGAGAGACTGAAGGAAGTGGGGCTGCTCAGTCTGGGGAAAAGAGGCTGAGGGGAGACCTGACTGCTCTCTTCCAACAGCTGAAAGGGGATTGCAGCAGAGCGGGGTTGGTTTCTTTTCACTGGCGACAGGACGAAGGGAAACGGCCTCAAGTTGTGCCAGGGGAGGGTTAGGTTGTATATCAGGAAAAACTTCTGTACAGAAAGGGCTGTAAAGCACTGCAATGGGCTGCACAGGGAGGTGGTTGAGTCCCCATCCCTGGATGTGTTTAAAAATTGTTTGGATGTGGTGCTCAGAGATATGATTTAGGAGTGGGTTGTTAGAGTATGGTTGGGCTGTGACTGGACCTGATGACCTTTAAGGTCTTTTCCAACCTAAGCAATTCTATGCTTAGGACATATGCTTAAGACTCTTAAGACACTTGGTAAAGTGGGACAGACAGGGACACTTGTAAGTGGGAACTTACAAGTTGGGGGGAAGGGGGAAGTTCTTTACCCAGGGAGTGGAGAGGTACTGGAACAGCTGCCCAGAGAGGCTGTGATGCCCCGTCCTTGGAGGTGTTCAAGGCCAGGTTGGATGGGGCCCTGGGCAGCCTGGTTTAGCATTTAACGTGGAGGTTGGTGGCCCTGCATGTGGCAGGGGGTTGAAGATTCATGATCCTTGAGGTCCCTTCCAACCCTGGCCATTCTGTGATTCTGTGACTCTGTGAACTGACAGACACTTGTGGGAAACGTGCTCTCCTGAACCAGTGCAAGCAGCTGTCCCAGGACTGGCTCTCTTGCACTTCTAAATCCATGTCTCCCTGACGTCTGTGTTTGCTGCTGACAACATCATCTCCAGGGTGCTGGATGCTTTGTTACAGGATGTGAGAGCCCTCAGGGTAGGCAAGAGACAAGAAGGGCTTCATGTCTTCTCTGAACTCCACCAGCCCCTCCCACCCCCCCTCCTTCCTCCTGCTTGGCATTCCTGGGCTGGAGAAGGAGCAGTTCTGGATTGCCTTCCCCTTCTGCATCATGTACGCCATAGCTGTGCTGGGCAACATCATCCTTCTCCTCATTATCAAGACAGAGTCAAGCCTGCGTGAGCCCATGTACCTCTTCCTGGCCATGCTGGCTTTCACTGACCTGGTCCTCTCTACATCCATGCTGCCCAAAACGCTCGCCATCTTCTGGTGGGGCTCCAGGGAGATTGGCTTTGTTTCCTGCCTTGTTCAGTTGTTCTTTGTGCACACCTTCACAGCAGTGGAGTCAGGCGTGCTCATGGCCATGGCCTTGGATCGCTACTTTGCCATCTGCCATCCCCTGCGGCACTCCAGCATCCTCTCCATGCCGGTGGTGGCAGCTCTGGGGAGCCTGGTGCTGCTGCGTGGAGTCCTCATGGTGAGTCCCATGTGCTTCCTGCTGGAGAGGAAGGCCTTCTGCCAGCATCGTGTCATCTCCCATTCCTACTGTGAACACATGGCCGTGGTGAAGCTGGTATGCGAGGACACCAGAGTCAGTGCTGCCTACGGCCTCTCTGTGGCCTTGTCAGTGATAGGAGCTGACCTTACGGTGATTGTTGTGTCCTACACGATGATCCTGCGAGAGATAACGAAGCTGTCATCCTCCAACACACAGCTCAAGACCTTTAACACATGTGTATCACATGTCTGCGTCCTCCTCACATTTTATGTCTCTGGACTCTTCACATTCCTTGCCCACCGGTTTGGACACAGCATCCCTCAGCACATCCATATAATGGTGGCCAACCTCTACATGCTGGTGCCATCCACTTTAAACCCCATCATTTATGGGCTGAGAACCAAGAAACTCAGGAACAAGATAGTTGTCCTCTTCCAGCAAAGGGGAATCTGACTCGTGTCTGTATGTCACAAATGGTTCTCATTTTCTGCTGATGACTTCCATATATTTGAACAGTTAATGCTGAGAGTCTTTGTTCCAGGAAATACAATTTCTCAGTTCATGGAACACATGGTGAGCATTCTTGGTAGATTTTCTTTTACTAGTGTAATTAAAGATTTCCTGTGTAATTAAAGATGGCAAAAAGACTTTCAGTCTGCCTTTTACAGTGCTGGGAAGAACTTAAAATCCTCTATGATAAAATACTTTAACGATTGGGCAAATAAATATTCTTCAAATACAAATATTTCCAGTCTGACCCTCACACTGAGCATCTCCAAAAGACCTTTCTGTAGCAGCCCTCATTTTGCCAGCACTGTTCTCTGGGCTGTGTGAATGTGCTCAGATGTGAATGACAGCTGTCCTTGTAGAGGAATCGGGGAACATTGAATCTCATGCTCTGCATTCACCCTTTTGTTTTATGTTTGTGAAGTAGACACATCCAAAACATTCCTAGAGAAGACAATTCATAAGATCCTACGTAAATGCAAACCTTCCTAAAAAAACCAGACTTTCTCACCGATGAAATTATTGGTAGTGACCAGTCATAGAGAGATCATTGCTCACAAGACTGTGCTCTACCACCAGCAGTCAAACATCCCAATAAACCAGTAAACGTGTTTTACTAAACCGCTGCCTGGAATGTCAGAAAGGTAGGAGGCTCAACACGGTGAAGCTCAGATGTGGACCCAAATTCAAGTATTGAATCTGACTCTCACATGCTCTGGACCTCTGCTCCGTGTGCAACGTGAGCAGCGTTACCAGGCACAGAGGACATCTCCGACCTGGCCTGGCACTGCGTGGAGCTCTCTGTCTCCACAGCAGACGTGACAATGAGGGCTGCCCACGGGGAGGCCCTGCTCCCTGCTCTGTGTCTGAGCTGGATACCAGTGGTGACACAGGAATATCATCACAGCTGGTCAGCAAATTCACCCACCATTTGTTCCTTTACATCAGGCAGGTCCATCCCATAGCCTGCAGACTGCATTTGAGCTGTACAAGGTAGTAATTAGGTTCAGTCCCTGCTGCCATCCATTGTGACAGCAGCTCTTCCCTGCCAGGTGGCTCTGGGTGCACAGCCGTCACTCAGCAACAAGCCAGACATCAGTCCAAGACAATTCCTCTTCACTCAACACAGCCCCAGCAAAAATTTGCACACCTCTGCTCTGCAACTTTCCACATCCCTACTTCCACTGAGTTGGCATACGTCAGGAGTGCACTCTGCAAACTTCCACCACGTGGAACATGCGCACACGGTGCTCTCTGGAGTTTGGGATACGTGCTCCTTTTCCAGGTCACTATATACGTCCTCCAGCACAGCTCACTCCCTCAGCTACCTCTCTTCACAGTAGTCCATGGCCCAAAGCTGCTTCTGGACCTTGTCCTTTTCCAGCAGGGATGGGCTTGTTAGGGATGTGAAGGTTGGGGGCACCTTGGGATTTAGCGATCATGAGATGGTCGAGTTCAGGATCTTGTGCGGAAGAATTAAAGCAAAAAAGTAGGATTGCTATCTTGGACATCCAGGGAGTCAACTCCGATCTTTTTCAAGGCCTACTTGGAGGGATCTCATGGCCTAGAATGCTAGAATGTAAAGGGGCTCACAAGATCTTGGCAACATTTAAACAGCACTTCTTCCAAGCTCAAGACTTGTGCATCCCTAACAGTGGGAAACTGGGGAAAGGAGGCAGGAGACCTGCGTGGATGAGCAAGGAGCTCATGGATAAGATCAAAGGGAAGAAGAAGGTTCATGAAATGCAGAAAAAGGGCCTGTCCTCGTGGGACAACTATAGGAGTGTTGTCAGGGCCTGCAGGGAAGCAATGAGGAAGGCTGAAGCTTGCCTGGAGCTTAAGCTGGTGGAGAAGATAAATAAGAAGAGCTTCTCTTTCATATGCTAACAGTAAAAGGATGACTCAGGACAATGCGGGTCCCCTGCTGAACAAGGGAGGTGTCCTGGTAATGGGAGATGCTGAGAAGGTGGAGATGCCAAATGCCTTCTTTGCTTCGGTCGTCACTTCAATGTCTGCCCCTCGGGACTTCTGGACACTGGAGGGAAGAGAGAGAGCCTGGGAAACTGAGAGCTTCGCTTACACTGTGGAAGGGGTGGTCCCAGAGCATCTGGGATGGATGTGCAGAAATCCATGGGCACGGATGGGATGCATCCATGTGTGTTGAGGGAGCTGGCAAAGGAGATTGCCAAATAGCTCCCTGTCATCTCTGACAGGTCTTGGAGAACAGGAGAGGTGCCTGAAGACTGGAGGAGAGCCTGTGTCACTGCGGTCCTCAAAAAGGGGAAGAAGGAGGATCCAGGAAACTACAGGCCAGTCAGTCCAACCTCTGTCCCTGGAAAGGTGACAGAACAGCTTGTTCTGGATGCCATCTGCAAGCAACTGAAAGAGAAGACGGTCATCAGGAATAGTCAGCATGGATTCTCCGAGGGAAAATCGTGCTCAACCACCCTCATAGCCTTCTGTGATGGCATCTCTGTCTGAGTAGGTGGGGGGAGAGCAGTGGACATCATCTACCTTGACTTCAGCAAGGCTTCTGATACAGTCTCCCACAACATCCTGGTATTGAAGCTGAGAAAGTGTGCGATAGATGAGTGGACGCTGAGGTGGGCTGAGAACTGGCTGACTGGACGAGCTCAGAGGGTTGTGATCAGTGCTGCAGTGTCCCGTTGAAGGCCCGTGACTAGCAGTGCTCCCCAAAGGTCAGGGTTGTGTCCAGTCTTGTTCAATATCTTCATCTCCAACCTTGATGAGTGGAAAGGTGTCCACCCTCAGAAAGTGCACCAATGATACAAAGCTGGGAGGAGTGGCTGACAGACCTGAAGGCTGTGCTGCCATTCAGCAAGACCTGGACAGGCTGGAGAGCTGGGCAGGAACAAACCAGATGAGGTGTGACAAAAGCAAGTGTTGAGTCTTGAACCTGGGAAGGAATAAGCGCAGGTATCAGCAGAGGTTGGGACGTGAGCTGCTGGACAGGAGCTCTGCAGAGAAGGACTGGGGGTGCTGGTGGACGACAGGTCGGCCGTGAGCCAGCAGTGTGCCCTGCTGGACAGGAAGGGCAATGGGATCCTGGGCTGCATTAGAAGGAGCGTGGCCAGCAGGGCAAGGCAGGGGATCCTCCCCTCTGCTCTGCCCAGGTGAGGCCTCACCTGGAATACTGTGTCAAGTGAGGGAAGGATTGTCCCTTTCTCCTGCGGCGTTGACAACATTCCCTTCTCTGGTGAGGTATTCCAGCATCCTGGCTTCTTTGCTCTATCAGTCTGCTCTGTTGACCCCATGTTCCCAGCGTTGGAGCATCCAGGGGACAAATGGATCACATGGACGCAATCTCAAATGTTTTCACAAAACTTGCAGCTCGGTCAGGGATACGTTCTGGATGGTTACTGACACTTTTATGAGGTCTGCCTCTACTTGTGGATCTCTTCCTTCACCTTGTGAATGGCCATGTAAAGAAGTAGCCTTCCTCTTCCTCTTTGCTAATTGGTATTTCTTCCCCAACTAAGTAAGCCAAAATTTGCATCCGTTGTTTCATTTAGAGAGGAGGGTGATGGACACTGGCATGTCTTGGTACCCTGGTTCAGCTGCTCCAGAGCCAGGGTCAGAAGTTAGGTAAGAAGAGGGCATGGAATAGGTGTTGTTTCAGCCCTGGGCTTCTCACAGGACTTAAATGAGATCTAGAGGCATTTTCCTACTTTCCAGGGCTCACCATAGTGTTTAATTGCATTCTGAAGAGTTCAGCAGCATTTATCAGGAGCAGAAATCAGGCGCACAGGTCAGGAGGTCTCAGGGAGAATCCCGTGACGGACTGTGAAGCCATAGACTGGGTTGGCTGAGCATTCTTTGGGCCCATGGTGACTCCAGAAGGGAGAGGACAGTCCTCAGTTCACATGCAAAAGGCCTAAAATAAGGGAATGGGAGAGATAAGGAGAGAGATAGAGGGGAGGGAAGGGTGGGAGGATGGGTTGCACGGTGGTGGAAAGAGGACAGGGAGTCGCAGGATCCCCAACATGGCACCCAAGGGGCATGACCCTGATAATCTTTACTGGTCCCTTCCAACCCAAACCATTCAATGATCCCATATTGTGTGGACACCACAAAAATCACACAGGGAGGTTCAATGAGCCACAACATGGGGCAAGTAACTCAACGAACTCTGGAAGGTACTGAAAGAAAACTGACCAAAGTTTTTCACAGACTATGAGCTCACCTGCACTGAGGTGATTAAAAGTTGATTTCTTTTGTGTTTCTTTTTTCTCTCCCTAATTACAGGCTAATCGGCAGGGGAAATTCAGAACTCTGCTAAGGTTTACCTGTAGCTTATAAATATCTCCTGGTCCCCACAGTGCCCAGTCCCTGCCTGGAAACCTGCAGAAGGCGGGTGAGTATGGAGGGTTGGGGCAGAACTCGGCTGGTCTTGAGGCTCGCGCTCTCCCTGGCCATGCCGTGCCCTCCCTTCTTGCTGCTGCTGCAGCTCTCCCACACAAGTGACCACGGCCCCAGGGCAGTTTCTGAAGGCTCTTGCCAGGTCCCCAGCACTGCCCTGTCTGTGCTGCAGGGCTTCTCAAGCAATCCCTTTCCCCAGCTCTTGGGAAAATCCCGGGAGCTCAGCCATGTTTGGGGGCTGAGTGAGCTGCAGTCTGTGCAGGACAGGAATGGGCACTGCAGGAGCACTGCCGTGGAGGGGGCTTCTCCAAATGCGGGGCCACTGCCTCGGGGCTTTGCTCTGCAATTGCACGTTTCTCACCCATGGCAAACACCCAGTGCCTCTGCTCACAGCAGCAGGCAGCGTGCTTCAGAACAAAGCTTCTGCGGAGCTGGAGGCTTGCTGCCAATGACTTTGCATCCCCTCTGTGCCCTTTTCCAGGTTTGCTTTGGACTGCTTTGCATCTGCATCACTGACAATCTGTTCTGCATGCGCCAAGAGCCTCAGAATGAGGGACAGACAGGGACACTTGTAAGTGGGAACTGACAGACACTTGTGGGAAACGTGCTCTCCTGAACCGGTGCAAGCAGCTGTCCCAGGGCTGGCTCTCTTGCACTTCTAAATCCACGTCTCCCTGACGTCTGTGTTTGCTGCTGACAACATCATCTCCAGGGTGCTGGATGCTTTGTGACAGCAGCCTTGAGGGTAGGCAAGAGACAAGAAGGGCTTCATGTCTTCTCTGAACTCCACCAACCCCTCCCACCCCCCCACCTTCCTCCTGCTTGGCATTCCTGGGCTGGAGAAGGAGCAGTTCTGGATTGCCTTCCCCTTCTGCATCATGTACGCCATAGCTGTGCTGGGGAACATCATCCTTCTCATCGTCATCAAGACAGAGTCAAGCCTGCATGAGCCCATGTACCTCTTCCTGGCCATGCTGGCTTTCACTGACCTGGTCCTCTCTACATCCATGCTGCCCAAAACGCTCGCCATCTTCTGGTGGGGCTCCAGGGAGATTGGCTTTGTTTCCTGCCTTGTTCAGTTGTTCTTTGTGCACACCTTCACAGCAGTGGAGTCAGGCGTGCTCATGGCCATGGCCTTGGATCGCTACTTTGCCATCTGCCATCCCCTGCGGCACTCCAGCATCCTCTCCATGCCGGTGGTGGCAGCTCTGGGGAGCCTGGTGCTGCTGCGTGGAGTCCTCATGGTGAGCCCTGGCTGCTTCCTGCTGGAGAGGAAAGCCTTCTGCCAGCATCGTGTCATCTCCCATTCCTACTGTGAACATATGGCCGTGGTGAAGCTGGTATGTGAGGACACCAGAGTCAATGCTGCCTATGGCATCTTTGTGGCTTTTGCAGTGATAGGAGCTGACCTCACGGTGATCGCTGTGTCCTACGCCATGATCCTGTGGGTGGTACTGAAGCTGTCATCATCTGACACACAGCTCAAGGCCTTTAACACGTGTGTATCCCACATCTGTGTCATCCTGGCGTTTTATGTCTCTGGCCTCTTCACATTCCTCACCCACCGGTTTGGACACAGCATCCCCCAGCACATCCATATATTGGTGGCTGATATCTACATACTGTTGCCCCCCGCCGTAAACCCCATCATTTACGGGGTCAGAACCAAACAACTGAGGGACAAGATAGTTGTCCTCTTTCAGAGGAAGGGAATCTGACCCGTGTCTCTGTGCCACAAACTGAGCTCATCAGTTAAACGGAACCCTGGTCAATTGATGGGGTTAACTCTGTGACTCTTTGTTCAGAGAAGCTTTCCTTCATGCTTCGATCACATGGAAAGCATTCTTGCAGAGATCTCTACATTTTCCTTTCCGTTACTTTTCCTAAGTGTCTCAGGAAGAACTTCAGCAGTAAGTCTCACATGCATAGTGTTCTTTGGACTACGTGAAATTAAATCCTTTGAAAAATACCAGAATTTCTCTGTGATGACATAAAACATGTTTTACAGAATCACTGCTCGGTATGTGAGAAGGTTAGGAGGCTGAATGCAGCTGTATGAGGAGCTATGGGATATGGTTTTGAGGCTTGTGGTAGCAATGGTAATGGGAGCAAAGTTGGACTAGTTGATCTCATTTCCAACCTTTCGATTCTATGATTCTATGACTGGATTATTCAGTGAAGCTCAGATGGGAAGCCAAATTCAAATTCTGAATCTGACTCTAACATGTTCTGGACCTCTGCTGTGTGTGCAGTGTGAGCAGTGTTACCAGGTACAGATCTCCCATCTAGCCTGGCACTGCTTGGAGCTCTCTGTGTCTCCACCGCAGCCCTGATAACAGGGCTGTCCACGGGGAGGCTCTGCTCCCTGTCTGTGTCTGAGCTGGATACCAGTGGATAGGCAGGAGATGGGCCCCAGAAGGGAAAATATGCTGAGGGAGGGAAATGGAAGGAGAAGCAGACAGGAGGAGAAAAAAGGATTGTCAGACCCTTTTCTGGTGGAGACTCAAATTTCAGCTCCCTTCATTCTTCTGGCAGTGCAGAAGCAGTGCTTCACAGACCACAGGCACTAGGCAAGGAAAGACAGGAGCAGAGACTCAACTTCAGTTCGTCTAAGAGCCGTTCCGAGAGCAGTCCTGCCTAAGGCAGAGCTGCACTGTTCTTCATGGTCTGATGCCCCCCCACAGCCTTTCTGGTGAGGCAGGATCCCCATTTTTCTGCAGGACACAAAAAATCCCTCATTATTCTCATTGTCCTTGAGCACATGGGAACTGCCCTCCTCTCAGATCATTGCCCACTGCCCTGTATCCTACAGTGGAAGTGGGAGAGGTCTCAAAAGGACCCCAGGGGATCTTTGTTGACCAGATACATGTCAAGGGGCTGCATCACTTACATCAGCCTTTGCTATGTGCTTATGTGCCATCACCATCCAATAATATCAGACAGTAGCAAGTGCTTAGCGTCCTACTCTTGGGTTCCCTTCTGTGTAAATCAATAGATCTGACTGTCAAAACTGGATCATTGTGCTGCAGGGTGGGGTGGTCACTGGGGAGAGAATCGTAGAATCATGGAATCACCAAGGTTGGAAAAGACCCACAAGATCACCCAGTCCAACCTATCACCAATAGCTCTCACCACGTCCCTCAACACAACGTCCAGACGTTCCTTGAACACCTCCAGGGTCGGTGACTCCACCGCCTCCCCGGGCAGCCCATTGCAGTGCCTGACCACTCTTTTGGAGATGTATTATCTCCTAATGTCCAGCCTGAATCTCCCCTGGCACAGCTTGAAGCCATTCAGAAGGGAACATGAGTCTATCCAGTCCATGGTGCCCCTTCTTGTGAGTTGGCTGGACAAAGTGGTGGGAACGCCATGGAGGCCCGTACCAAAACCAGGGACTAAACACAATTTCATGGAGTGATGTGGCTTTGGGTGATGTTTTAGAACCCATACTGAAAAATGATCTCATGACTGAAAAAGGACAAACCTGAATAGATGGGTGGGTAGTCCAGTGCTTTCAGGAGGCCAATCTCCTGAGGACAGTGCCTAAAAGTCACCACTGCCCTGACAGGGAGTTCTTCCCAACATCACTCCCTCCTCTCATTAGGATCACATCTCACTGCACCCACAGAGAGGATCCCTGCAGATGTTCATTCTGTCTCCTGAACAACACATTCAAGTCCTGCTTGACTGCACACCATCTTTCTAGTCCTTCTCAGCTCCCGATGGCAACCCAAGGCAACTCCGTGGTAGTCTCTGACTTGCCAATGGGTTTTATTTCCACCGGTATTAATCATGCATGGAATCATAGAAGCATTATTGTTGGAAAAGATCTCTAAGACTGTCTAGCCCAACCCTCCACTTACCGCCAGTATTTCCCACTGAACTGTGTCCTAATTACTACATCCACCCTCTCCTTGAACACCTCCAGGGAAGGAGACTCAGTCACCTCCCTGGGCTGCCTGTCCCAGTGACTGACAACTCCTTCCAAGAAGGAAGTTCTCCTAGTATCTAACCTGACCCTCATCTGTTGCTTCTTGAGGCCATTCCCTCTTGTTCTGTCTCTGCCACTTGGTAGCAGAGGCTGACCCTCACCTCTCCATAATCTCCTTTCAGGGAGTTGGAGAGAGCCATAATGTCTCCCCTGAACCTCCTCATCCCGGTTCTCTCAGCTGCTCCCCGTAAGACTTGAGTTCCAGACCCTTCACAGCTTCCTTGCCCTTCTCTAGACGTGCTCCAGGGACTCAATATCTTTCTTGTACTGAGGGGAAAATGATTGCATCATTTCCTTTGAATTTATGGATCAGCCAAAAAAGCAGAAGCAGATGTGCCCAGTGAGTCACAGAATCATTGAATCACAGAATGGTTTTGGTTTTAAGGGACTTTTAACATCATCCATTTGCAACCCCCTGCTGCAGGCAGGGACACCTCCCATAGCCCAGGTTGCTCACAGCCCCATCCAGCCTGGCCTTGAGGGCATCCAGGCAGGGGGCATCCACAGCCTGGCTGGGCAACGTGGGCCAGTGTCTCACCTCCCTCACAGGAAAGAATTTCCTTCTGATATCTGGTCTAAATCTGCCCTCTTCCAGTTTAAAACCATTTCCCCTTGTCCTGTTCTTATAAAAAGTCCCTCCCCAGCTTTCCTGTAGGCCCCTTCATTTTCTGGAAGGCCCCCATAAGGTCTCCTCGGAGCCTTCTCTTCTGCAGGCTGCATAGCCACAGTCCCCTCAGCCTGTCCTCATCGGGGAGGTGCTCCAGCCCTCTGATCATCTTTGTGGTCCTCCTCTGGACCTGCTCCAAAAATGCCATGGGCATGCTCCTTGCTCCAACAAGTCCTAAGGGAATTGGCTGCTGTAGTTACCAAGCCACTTGCTGCAGTGTTTGAAAAGCTGTGGCAATCAGGTGAAGCCCCTGGTGACTGGGAAAAAAAGGTAACATCATACCCTTTTAAAAAGGGTAAAAAGGACCACCCCCAGTAAATACAGAGGTCTGTCTCACCTCTGTGCCAGGGAGCAGCTCCTCCTGGAAGCTGTGCTAAGGCACATGGAACACAGGGAGGGGATATGGGAGAAACAGTATGGCTGCACCAGGGGCAAATCCTGCCTAACCGACCTATGGCCTTCCATGATGGTGTCGCTGCAACAGGGGGCAAGCGAAGTGCCACTGATGTCATCTATCTGGACTTCAGTAAGGCCTTTGACACAATATCCCACAGCATCCCTTTCTCCAAATTGGAAAGACAAGGGTTTGATGGGTGGACTGTTTGGTGGATAAAGAACCGGCTGCAGGATCGAGTGGTGGCCAATGACTCAACGTCTGGATGGAGATCAGTGAGAAGTGGTGTCCCACAGCAGTCAGTGCTGGGGCCAATACTCTTTAATATCTTCATCAATGCCATTGGCAGTGGGGTCGGGTGCACCCTCAGCAGTTTGCTGATGGCCCCGAGCTGCGGGGTGCAGTGACACAGCAGGGGGACGGGATGCCATCCAGGGGGACACAGACAGGCTGAGCACTGGGGCCAGCTGAACCTCGTCAGGTTTGACAAATCCAAGTGCAAGGTCTGCACCTGGGTCAAGACTCTGCACTGCACTGGGCATGGCTCACCTGGAGTACTAATCTGAGGGACATGGATTTGAGGGGTAGGCTATTTGATGGGTAAGGATTGTTTGGAAGGCCACAGACAGAGGACTGTGTTGTATGGCACTGTGTGCAAGCAGAGGCTGGTGATGAGCAGTGTCCCCCAGTAGTCTGTCTTGGGACCAGTTCTCTTCAACGTAAGTGTTTTGCTGATGGGTTTGCTGACGTGATCCAAAGAGCACAGAGTTCCCTTCCTCAGGCAGAGCCCTCTTCCTGGACTGGGAGGACTGAGCACTGAGTTTGATAAGATCTCATAATGCTTCCTCATTCCTTGTGAATGTCCTAAAGAAATATCAACAGCGAGGCTGTCAGGTGTATTACATACCTCTACTGCCACGCAGCAAGCTTCTGTCTGTCAGCTGTGCCACAACCCCTTGCTTTGAGATCCACTTCTATGGGACTATCGTCCAAATAAGATCTGAATTCCATGAGTTGCAGCTATGGTACACTCAAGAGCTTGTTATAGAAAAAGGAAGGACAAATACTGTCCAGAGCCAGAAATGTATTGCTATTGCAATGAACATCTCAACAAACTTATAAAAATACAGAAGATAGTTACTACCAATACAGTGCCCAACCTCATGTCGTTTGTAAGCTTTGAGAGTTCAGTGTGCTCTGCACTTACCCAGGTCACTGGTGGAAGTGTAGAACAAAATGAGTTCAAGGACATCCACTGGAGAGACCCCCGCTGACTCTTCTCTGGACTGGAAACGACCTACCCTTCATTCATCAGCTTCCCATCCCAGGGTGAGGCTTTCCTCCAACCCCCTTACAAAGTGATTGCTTTAATGCAATTTAGTCAAAGTCTCCGTGACATCCAGGTGTGTTACATCAACAGGATCCTCCAGCTGGAGCCACCCTCGGAGAAGTCCCACTGCCCTACGAGGATTTCCCCCTGCAGGAGCCCAGCTGACTCTAAAGGTTTTACCCATAAATGCTTACTCTGGTGCTTGTTCACAATATTCTTTCTCAAAACCACTGTCATCCCATCAGGAGAGGAAATCCTGCACACCGATCAGCAGGTCTCGGGGAAATCATGTAGAGACCCCATTGCAGGTGAAGGGAAGTTGATGATCACCTGTCCTCCAGCACTGTGACCATTTGTGGTACAGTGATGCCCCTGTCCAGCAACTCTGCAATTTCACATCCAGCTTTGTTCCAGGCTCAGGTGAGCAACACCAGGTACTGGGAGTTGATGATATCTAAGTGATATTTTTTGGTGGATTCTCTCCTCCATACCAGTTTCACACTGATCAAGATCTTCTGAGCTATCTGCTCCTAAGTATAGCTCTCATCCTTTGTCACCAAGCACTTCCCCCATTTCCCAGCTGGACTCCTGCTTTTGATGCCTTTAAAGAGCGTTCAGCTTTCTGAGCACTCTGTAATATGCTCTTCCCAGTAACTTACAGATCTCATAGCCTCCTGCTTCTGTTTGGGCTGGCACTTTTTCTGGGCATTTCATGCAGGAAAGAGTCCCACCTAATCAGGAGACCTGAGAGTGACTTGCAGTACCTACAGGGGCAATAAGAAAGAAGGGGCAAACTTTAACAGGGGCTGTGTGATAGGGCAAAGGGAAATGATTTCAAACTAGAACAGAGGAGATCTGGTTTATTTATAAGGAAAAAGTTTTTACAATAAGGATGGTGAGGCAGTGGCACAGAGAGGTGGTGGTGTCCCTTTCCTGGAGACACTCAAGGTCAGGGGATGGGGCTCTGAGCACTGATGGAGCTGTGGGTGTCCCTGTTAGCTGTGGGGAGTGGGACCTGATGGTCTGTAAGGGTCCCCTCCAACTCAAACTATTCTATGATTCTAACAGTTCTGGGCACGGCCAGGCCAGGCTGCTCTCCGACACAGGAGCCCCAGGAGGCCTTTGCAAATAGCCTTGCTTCTCATGCTGTAGAGGATTGGGTTCAATATAGGTGGGACAAAGAGGTAGACATTGGCCATGACAGCGTGGCTAATAGGTGGAGCATTCCTTCCATACCGGTGCATAATGGACAGCCCAGCCAAAGGGATGTAGAAGATAAGGACAGCACACAAGTGAGAGACACAAGTGTTTAGGGCTTTGGCCCGCTCCTCCCTGGAGGCGATGCCTAGCACAGTCCTGAAGATCATGACGTAGGACAGTGCAATGAGAACAAAGTCCAGGATTGCAACCAGCACCAAGGTTAAGCCGTACAGGCTGTTCAGGGTGGCATCTGTGCATGCCAGCCGTATAATGTCCTGGTGCAGACAGTAGGGGTGAGAAAGCACACGTGACCTGCAGAAAGGCAGCCACGTCAGGAGGCAGATCAATGGGAGAAGCGACAGTGTGCATCGGCAGATGATCCCCACCCCAATCTGTGCTACCCTGGCACTGGTGAGGATGGAGCAGTACCTCAGTGGGCAGCGGATGGCCACGTAGCGATCGAAGGCCATGGCCAGGAGCACTGAGGACTCCATGAAGGAGAAGGTGTGGATGCAGAACATCTGGATGAGGCAGGCGGGGAAGCTGATTTCCGTGGCACCCAACCAGAAGACGCGCAGCACGGTGGGCAGGGTGGACAGAGTCAGGCCCAGGTCTGTGGTGGCCAACATCAAAAGGAAATAGTACATGGGCTGGTGGAGCTGGCGATGCACTCTCACAACCAGCAGGATGGTGCCATTTCCCAGCACTGCAAGCAGGTACATGAGACCAAAAGGGAGGAACACCCAGTGGTGGAACTGAGCCGTCCCGGGAAGGCCTGCCAGCAGGAAAGGCTGAGCCTGGCTGCTGTTCCTGGGGTGCATGTTCAGCTTGGGCTGAGAGCAGCCTGGGCTAAAGACTTCATTCTCGTGAACGCTACAAGGTAATGCAGGATGAGATTTTAAGGGCAATGAAAACCAGCACAGTCTAAGGCTCCTTGTAGAGATCTTGCTTCTGCTCCCCTCGAAGACGTACCAGAGCAGGAACTAACATGGTGCAGTGTCAGCACAGCCCTTGGTTCTGCTTCATTTCCACAGGCTCCTCACCTGCACAATAGAAAATAACGTTATCTATTGCAGCAAGGCTACGTTCCTCCCAGGGTACTGCTGCAGCCCCTTCTGGCCCCCATGGATGACATTGCTCTCCTGCCCTGATAAGACGTCCATGATCCTCATCTCCATTAGCGTCCCCCTCAGTGTCTCCACATGGGCTTCTCCCTCCTAGGCCATGTCCCCATCCCTCTGCCTGCTCTCGCTTACAGGCACACCTGCCCAGCCAGCTCTC
>NC_136813.1:282734-370234 GCF_951394365.1 Tetrao urogallus | reverse complement strand
CAGCAGCATTTTTCATGGCACCAACTCCATCAGCTATCCTAGCACTGACTGACTGCTTCTTTTCCTTAACACCCACTAAAGCTGTGCATGCTATCTGTTGTAAACTGAGACAGGGGAGGTTTGGGTTGGATGTGAGGAGGAAGTTTTTGGGCCAGAGGGTGGTGAGGCACTGGCACAGGTTGCCCAAGGAGGCTGTGGATGCCCCATCCATCCCTGCAGGCATTCAGGGCCAGGCTGGATGTGGCTCTGGGCAGCCTGGGCTGCTGGTTGGCGACCTGCACACAGCAGGGCTTGGAGCTGGATGAGCGCTGTGCTCCTTTGCAACCCAGGCCATTCAATTGTTCTATGAAGCAGGAATCTTCTCCTTGCACCCAGTGTTTGCACAGCTGTGCACGGTGTTCCTGCAGAGGGCAGCTCCCAGAAGTGGATGTCACCCAAAGAGGGAGGTTGCATCCACAGCTCAGCTCTGTTTGCTGATTTCTATTATAACCCAATGTCTTTTCCAACTAATTTTAGCAGTCCTCTCACAAAGCCCATTCAGTTGTTTCCCTGCTGTCACTGTGCAAATTCTCTTATTGCTCTCTGAGGCAGCGCAGTGTGCTCATTCATCAGAGGTTGGCAGCTCTGCCTCAGCTCTGAGAGGAGCTGCTGTGAATGAGGAGAGCAATCCATCAACCTGCTAAAGAAGATGAGAAGAGCTTCCCATCCATTCAGTGCAGCAGTTCATAAAGCTTTAGGGTTTTCCCATCACTGTAAAACAAAACCCGAACGAAGTCTGGGCTGCAGTTCCTCAGAAGTGAAGGAAGACCAAAGCGCTTCTTGGACTGCATGCACAGCCAACCCCGTGGTCACAGCCTTCCTGATGGAAGGCACAAAGCATGTCAGCTCACTCTGCAACACCCCATCCCACCCTCGTGTTTCCACCCCCCCCCAACCTCACTGCCCTCCAGAGGCACAGCCTTCAGCAGCGCCTATGTCCTGAAACACATTTTCCTTGTTCTGAGCTACTGTCACTTTGCTGTCACCATCCTCCATCGAGGTCCTAAGGACACTTCTCAGCAGTGCCCCCAAGAATGAGGAGGGTCCCACGTCCTGTGAGGCACTGAACAGGCTGCCCAGAGATGTTACGGATGCTCCATCCCTGGAGACTTTCCAGGCGAGGCTGAATGGGGCCCTGAACAACCTGATCTACCTGTAGTGTCCCTGTAAAATGCAGAGGAGTTGGACCAAATGACCTTCAGAGGTCCCTTCCAACTCTAAGGATTCTATGATTCTGTGAATCTGAGATGTAGGAGGGAGATAAAGAGAGCCCTGGATGCTCTTATACTTTTCCTGTTTGGGGGTAATAAAATAGGAGATAAAAGCCATCCTTGTAACCCTCATCCCAACGAACATACACCTGAGCCTGATGGGTAGCCCAGCTCCAAGCACCATGGGGACCATTGGGTGGGGGATGGAGCAGCAGGCAGGGAGCTGTGTGCCCCACTGCTGGCTTCACAGAATCATGGAATCATAGAAGGATAGCATGCTCTGAGTTGCAGAGGAGCACAGCGCTCATCCAGCTCCAAGCCCTGCTGTGTGCAGGTCGCCAACCAGCAGCCCAGGCTGCCCAGAGCCACATCCAGCCTGGCCTTGAATGCCTGCAGGGATGGATGGGGCATCCACAGCCTCCTTGGGCAAATCATAAAATCATCTCATTTCTGATTAATTTAGCATCAGGAGAACAGGCTTGCATTCTTCCCAGTCCCCAGTTACTCCTGCAGCCCTCTCTGTTGCCCTCCCAGTGCCAGACCCCTTGCAAGTGTGTTCCAGCATTTGGTGTGGGTTTTGTGGGTTTCTCCCCCCAGCCCCATGTGCATGTCAAGGCAGAGCACACGCATGGCTGCACCCCAGAGTGATGAGAACCCTGCCTCAGCAGCCCCATGACTCTCCCCATACCCCCCCAACACAGACAGGCAGACCACATGCATTCCAGGTGTTTATTGGGAGCTATGGCCATGCTGTGATGCAGCTCAGTGATACTTGCGGGCCAGAGCATGAGCCACAACGTTGACCAGCTTCTGCCAGGCAAATTGGCAGGCAGGAGTGAAATCCCTGGCAAAGTGAGAAGCCAGAACGATGATCAGGATGTCCCCAAGGAGCTGCGGGAGAAAGTGGAGAGCAGGAAAGATTAGTGCTGCTTGGACAGCCAGGGAGCATCTCCTCTTCCTACCCAGCACAGCCTCAGTGCTTGCTGCTGGGGCTGCTGGGCCCAAGTGCTCACTCTCTGCCTAGAAAGCTCCGAGTTTGGGGGGAAAAAAAAGTGGTCTGCTCCATCCTTGCGAAAATAAAGGCAGAGCGGGTAGAGAAAAAGCCTTGAGACCGTTTTCCTCCATTCTTGGGATGCTGGTTTGGCCTAATATCCACCTTGCAAAACACCGCTTGTAATTTATTTATTTGTTTGTTTGTTGTAAATGAGGAAATCTACACATTCCTATTTGCAGAAGTTAGGGGAAGAAAGACTGCCCATTCTAACCCAGGTTGCCCAGAGAATCTGTAGGAGCCCCATCCCTGGAGGTGCCCAAGGCCAGGCTGGATGGGGCCCTGGGCAGCCTGAGGCAGAGGACACCCAGCCCACGGCAGGGGGTGAGACTGGGGGGCTTAAAAGTCCCTTCCAACCTGAGCCATTCTGTGGTTCTATGATTCTATGATCCAGACAGGCAGCCCATACTGGATAAGCCATAAACCTGCTCTGTCATTTCAGAGCTGCTGTTCTTCCCATAGAATCACAGAATTCTATAGGATGTATGACTTCCTTCAGTGCTCTGCTGAACATCCCTCCACCTCTGCTTCCTCCAGTGCAGCCTGCGCCTTCCTCTGGTTTGCTTTCATTTGTTCTCAACCCAAATGCCTCCTTTAGCTTACAGTCTCACAGTACTTCCTCCTTCCCATTGCTACAGTGACACAAAAAAAAGTAACTTTTCAGCCTGAAAGCCACCTGCCCTCCTGCAAAGACTTCTGCACTCACTGGGTCTATGCAGGGATGCTGACTCCACCAGATAGAAAGTGCTCAGCCAGCATGGCTGGGGCAGCCCCCGTGTTTCAAAGCAAGGCATTGCACAGGGAACGGGCTCAGGCTGCCAACATCTCCTCGTGCCAACATCTCACCCTGAAGTTCTCGGGGTCCACGTGCAGCTTGTCGCAGTGCAGCTCCGACAGCTTGGCGTAGGTGTTCTTGATGTTGTCCAGGTTCCTCACGGCTTCCCCAAAGGAGCTCAGCACTTTCTTACCGTGAGCACGGACCCTGGGGTTGCCCATGATGGCCGTGGGGCTGGAGAGGTTCCCAAAGGACGCAAAGAACCTCTGGGTCCAGGGGTAGACGATCAGCAGCCTGCGGAGAGACGAGGGACACAAGCACACACCATTAACACTCCCTCCTAAAACTGCACTGGTTTCAGTATCCGGGGAGCAGCTGAGCCCACCCCAGAGCAGACTCACCTGGCCAGGGCTTCGGCACCGCATTCCTCCACGTTGACTTTGCTCCAGATGCTGGTGATGAGCTGCTTCTCCTCGGCGGACCAATGCACCATGGTGGCGGCGGGGTTGGCGTGCGGCTGTGGGAGCACTCAGAGCTTGGAGCTGAGCTGCAGACCCCGGGGGTTTTTATCCCCTGCTGACGGCTCCTCCCCACCCTGCGCCGTGGGGTCATTGGCTGGGATGGGTGGGGGTTGTGCTGGGGGGCAGGAGGGGCGGTCAGGGTGTGGCAGCAGCCAAGGGGCCTCCGGTCATCCCGGCTCTGACCCTTCCCCCAGCGCTGCCCTGCAGACCTGGGCCTCTTTTCACAGAAAGGGCTGCACGTAGGGTCATAGAACCATAGAATTGCTCAGGTTGGAAAAGACCTTAAAGATCATCAAATCCAACCATCCTACCCTCGCTCTAACAACCCTCCATTAAATCGTGTCCCTGAGCACCACATCATCCAAACAGTTTTTAAGCACATCCAGGGATGGTGACTCCATCGCCTCCCTGGGGAGCCCATTCCAGTGCTTAACAATCCTTTCTGTAAAGAAGTTTTTCCTGATATCCAACCAAGAGCCGGCCTGCATTTGCAACACACGCACGGGCCTCCACACGCACATCTCCCAGAGCTGCCCCATGACATTTGCCAGCATGCAGCCCGAGGCCATGCAGCACAGGGTTGCTCCAGCAGCAGAGGCACCACGGGCTCCACGAACACTGAAATGGATTTTAACCCCATTACTGTGACAAACCACGACCTGGGCCGTTTTCTTTCCATTTTGGAAGCTCGCCCATCAGCTGTAAGGTGACAAGGCCACATGCCAAGCTGCTGCACAGGGACTGAACAGGATCGCCGCTTTCACCCTGGTTCTGCTTGCGTTCACATCCGTGAAGAACAGGGGAAACATGCTTTGAACTCCAGAGTTGTCTCTGCTGCATCTGACGTGGGCTCAGAAAACAGCAAAAGCTCAGCTCAGGGGTGTCCAACAGTTGGATCCTCCCCCAGCGAGGGGAGATTGAGGTTGGATATTGGAAAGCATTTCTTCTCCCAGAGCGTGACGATGCAGTGGCACAGCTGGGCATGGTGGCGGTGGAGTCACCATCCCCGGAGGGGTTCCAGAGCCACTGAGGGATGTGACCAGTGGGCATGCTGGGGTGGGTTGGGGTTGTGCTTAGAGATCTTGGAGGGCTTTTCCAGCCTGAATGATTGTATGATTCTATGACAAAGCTGGTACGAACCACATCTTCCCCGAGTTGAGGAGCTGTTCAGACACCTCGCAAAGTGCTCTCCTGTGCCGCCCCTGAGAGCACAGCGCGGGGTGCCTTCCCAGGAGCAGTGTCCCTGCGTGAGACTGCTGAAGGCTCACTCTAAACAAGTGGAGCTCCCATTGCATGAAGTATCAGAAGAATGAATTATTGGTATCTGTAACCAGTGACATCCAAGAGGCACAGGGGCATGGTGAAGCAGCAGCAGGAGGGGAGGGTGTTCGTATGGCAGCAGAGCTGGAAAGGGGCTGAGCTCCTCCTCAGAGTCCTGGGCTTGCCTTCTTCCGAATCACCGAATCATTGAAGGTTGGGAAAGATCACTAAGATAAAATCCAGCTCCGCTGAGCACCACTTATTCAGTGTCCTCCTGGCCTTGTACCAAAAATAAAGGAATGGGAGGAAAATCAATCAAAAGAAAGAAAATGCTGAGGGAGACTTTCAGCCTTTTAATACCCTTTTCCCTTCTAGTTGTATACGTTATTTTACACCATGGAGTAGATCTGAATCGTGGATTAGAGTTGCCTGCATCTGCCTTTGGCTGGTGATACCTGAGCACGACTCTCACTGTGCCCAGACACCTGCAAGGAAGACAGCGCTTTCTGTCTCAACACAAAGTGTCTTCTGTCCTTGTGACAGCAAGGACGCCCTCCTTCCACTGAGCAGAGTGCTTGAGGAGGGGCCAAGGGGCCGTGGGGGCTTTGATACCAGCAGTGAGTCAGAGGAGGAGAGGGGGATGCCATGGGCAGGGATGGAGCAGGGACAGCGGTACAGACTTGGTGCCGGGGGTTCTTGGTGCATCCCCTCTGTTTCCCCTTAGAAAGCAGCACGTCATGCCAGCTGCTTTTGCTGCCCCGTGCTCATCTCAATAGGATGAGTGGTTCTACCGTGCCAAGAACAACCCCCACCCTAAGGAGCCCTGCTCTGTGCGCATTTAAACACCTCTACGGTTTGCGTGCAGATGGCATCAATTGATTTGTGGTTCCAGAACATCATTAATAGTTACTACTGCTGACAGGATGAATCCCCCTCTCCTCCCCCACCCAGAACTGCAGAATGGGCAGTGCAGGGTGAAGAAGCGCATAAACAAGGTCTGTGCAAGTCTTGATAGCAAAATGTTTATCTGCAACCTGCCCCCACCCAGCTGGCTGCTGGGCTAGCATGAGTCAGCTCCTTTCAGGGAGGCTGAATGCCAGAAATGAGCCAGGAAGGATTAAAGCCTTCACTTTGTTTATTCTCTCTTAAATATATGATTCCTCTGTGTCAGTAAGAAAACTCATTTCCACAGACATAGCCCCAGTGCAAACCTCCCAGAGCTGTGCCTGCCCAGACGTGGGCTTGCAGGTTTGCTTTCCAGAGACAGATCCCACAGAGCCCCATAAAACCCCACTGAGCACGAAGCACTCCATAGAGCCAACCCTGCCCCCCTGAGCTCCCACCGTGCCCACGTCCCCCACCCCAGCCCCAGGCTGCACAGGGACACACAGACAGCAGATGAGTGTCACTGAATGGACTTTATTTGCCTGTCACAAGCTGTCAGCCTCGGAGCATTTCTGCAGGTGCATGCAGTAGCTGTAGGGTGCTCCGGGATCTTTGCTGCTGGTGCTTAGTGGTACTTGCGAGCCAGGGCGTGGGCCACCACACGGACCAGCTTCTGCCAGGCAGCCTGGCATTCAGGAGTGAAGTCCTTGCTGAAGTGGGCGGCCAGGACGATGATGAGGATGTCACCCAGGAGCTGTGGGGATGGGAGGACCCTCTGTTAGCAGTGCCCCGAAGCCAGCCCCTCTCTGTGCCAGTGCTTGCACCGGCACCAGGGGAACCTACCTAGGCTTAAAGATGACCCTATAAAGTACAGCCCTTGTTAAGACATACCTTAAACTCATTAATCCGTTTGTTCAGTCTAAACATCAAAGTGCACAATGTGCAAAACACACCAGTTCCTGTCTTGGCTGAGCTGCTGGGCCAAAAGCTTTCCATCTCACCTTCTCGGGCCACATTTCCTCCCTCTGCTACTACTATGAGAAGAGCCACAAGCTATGCAGAAATCCTCCATTTGGCTGCAGGTGGGAGCTCCGGGGAGTGGGCAGCACAGCCACACTCCTGCTGGCATGTGGGACCTCCACCACCCCTCCCATCTCAATGCTTGGCTCTCAGCATCCAGCCACTGTCCCTTGCTCCTCGCCCATCTCCATGCCATGTTGCACTCTTGCTCCTTCACTTTCCCCTTGGCTCAGACTTCTTTCCACTCCAACAGTGGCTTTTGCTTTGCTCTCCCCTCCATTTCTGCACTGCAGCCACCTCCTCACTGCCTTTCCTTCTCCTTTGTACCCTCACTGTCACCCACCCATCAGCCCCTCCATCCCCTTCATTCCTTTCTCACTGCTGCAGGTTGGTCCCCTTCCTCTCTGTGTGTTTCACCTCTGACCCCAGCCTCCAATTCCACCTAGGGGAGATCTATGGGGAACACCCACACATGGGGCCTGGGGGACACAGGGAGAATCTCCTCTTGGAGATGCATTGGGCTGGGACCCAGGCAAGAGCACGGCTCACCCTGAAGTTCTCGGGGTCCACATGCAGCTTGTCACAGTGCAGCTCGGACAGTTGGGAGAAGGTGTTCTTGATGTTGTCCAGGTTCTTCACAGCATCCCCAAAGGAGGTGAGCACTTTCTTGCCATGGGCACGGACCATGGGGTTGCCAAGGATGGCGGTGGGGCTGGAGAGGTTCCCAAAGGACGCAAAGAACCTCTGGGTCCAGGGGTAGACAATCAGCAGCCTGTAGGGAACACAAGCACACACACCTCCAATTGCAGCCATTTCCCTACCCAGGGAGCAGCTGAGCCGGTGCCCATAGCTGGACCTACCTGGCCAGGGCTTCGGCTCCGCAGTCGGCCACATTGACCTTGCCCCAGAGGCCGGTGATGAGCTGCTTCTCCTCAGCAGACCAGTGCACCATGGCGGCGGTTGGAGGGTAGCGTGTGGCTGTCGGTACAGAGGAGGTCTGGGCTCTGCTCCCGTGGGGATCGCACGCTGGTGAGCGGCCGTCCGTGTCCCCACTTTTATCCGCTCCGCCGGGCCCCTCCTCTTCCCCGTGCACCCCGCAATTGGCTGCATCTCAGGAGGGGCCCCCAGCCTTGGCACCTCGGGGGAGGGAACGCGGCATCAGGGTGGGGCACAGGGCAAGGTGCCCAGATCCGTGGCCACACCACCGCCCAGCCCCCCCGGCTCCCCGCTCTGCAGCTCTGTGACTGCTCCGTACATCCCCATACATCCCCATGCATCCCCATGCATCCCCACGCATCCCCATGCATCCCCATGGATCCCCACGCACAGTGTGGGCATGGTACCGTGTGCCCACCCCAGTGCTGTGAGCTGGGTGCCCCTCACACAGTTCCAAACCACAGCACTCCGCCTTGCTTGAGGCAGGAGACCACAACTTGGGTCTGTTGGGTCCTTCCTCCCAGCACACCAACCACACGCATGTGGTTTCTCTCCCTTCCTCTTCCCGCCAGGCTTGGGTTCTCCTTGTTCTTTCCCATCAGCTATTGAGCAGCTTGCTGACTTCGGGGTAGCATTAAGTGAGCTGGGGGCTGCAGGGTGCAGAGCTCCTGCCTCAAAGAGCCTGCAGGCAGAGGGAAACAAGGTGGGCTCAGAACACAGAACACAGAGATCACGTGCATGGCATCGGTGCACGGGTGACCTAGGAAAGATGGGACACACTGGGTACACCGGGGACAGCCTCACTGGCAGCAGGAAGGCAGCACCTGACTTGACCCAGTGACATGGCAGTGTGTTGGGAGAGCTGCCTGGGGCTGCCAGGCTGCTGCCAGCAAGCAGGACTGGAGCTGGAAGTAATGGGGCCAGGACCTGCTGGCCCAGGGGTGGATGGCCATGGAGCAAGGCACTGGCGCTGGCCATGGGCTGTGGCTGACACTTGTGCTCAAAGATGCACCAGTTCTCTGCACACTTGCTTTGGAAAGGGCTTGGTAGAAGGGCTACAAAGAGCTGAGTTGGGTGCGTGCCTGCACTGTAACTGTGACTTCTGCCTTCTCCCTGATAACAGGGCAGGAGGGCGTGGGCAGGAATTCTTTGTGCCAGGATCCAGAGGTGTCCCCGAGCTGCTCTGCAACCTTGGGCATGCTGCGAGCCACATCTGGGCTCAAATGGGGATGGGAGCCTGGAGAGCACCATCTGCACAGTGAGGGGACTTCAGGGAACTTTTGCTGCTGAAAAGCTGGGTGTAGGGGCAGTGAAACCAAGTGCTCTGTCCTTTCTGTGTGTGGAATGATCATTCTTGGAATATTTTTTTGCCATAATAGACTCCTGCGACTATTAAATTCTGCCTTTAATAATTTGAGAATTGTAACAATTTGGACAAGGGCAGAAAACCGGTACCATAAAATCACAGAATATCCCAAGCTAGGAGGGACAAAAAGGATCATAGAGTCCAACTCCTGGCTCCTTTTCATGCTTCCTTCCACCAAAGATGTTACAAACAACACACCTCATCTCACTGCAACTGCACGTTTTTGTGCAAAGACTTGTTCCACTCGAACTGTGGAAGTTTACAGCATTAAATGCAGGGATGTTGCTGATGCCTCAGTGCAGAACCAGCGTCCTGTTTGTATTTTGGGGTATGTTTATTTGCTCAGGTCTTGAATGCTCCCTGTGTTTATCCAGCTTAGACGAATCTCACCTGCAGGAATTCATGGAAACAAGACATGTCCTGCAGTACCTTGTATGTGAGCACCTCGTTCCATTCCCAGCCCCCACCCTGACCCTACAGAGAGGCAGAGACTCTATCCTGACTGCAGCTGTGTTTATTTGGCAGTTACAGCCCAGAGGCCCCGAGAACTCCGGCAGCATCTCCACGTGGCTCAGTGGTATTCGTGGGCCAGTGCGTGGGCCACCACACGCACCATCTTCTGCCAGGCAGCCTGGCTGGCAGGAGTGAAGTCCTTGCCGATGTGGGAGGCCAGGACGACGATCAGGATGTCCCCCAGGAGCTGGCAAAGGAGGAAGAAGAGAAGCCATCAGCCAGTGCTGTTCCCAGCTCCTTCATACCACGTAGCCATCCCAGGGCAGTGATGGAGATCCATCACGATGCAAGGAGCCCATTTCCTGCAGCCCATGCACTGTTCCTGGCACTCTGGCACTCGCTGGGATGCTGGAACGTGCTGTAGCCCCCTCCTCCCCAAACACCTTCTCTACACCGGCTGTGCCAGTGACCCCTCTCAGCTCTGGATGTGTTTTTTCTCTCCCTTCGTTTCCCCACTACCCTGGCTCTCTTTGACTCAGATCCCCCCATTCTGTTGAAATGGCTGTGTCTATTTTCTGTCCCGGATTAACCATTCCCTCATGTCCAAGCTCATCTCCTCCCCACCAATCCTGTCTTTGTTTCTTCTCTTCTCCTCCCTTGCTGCTCCAGGCTGATATTGTTTCTCTCCATTCACTCTGCAGACTGCACGTAAATCACCCCACATTTTGTGCTCATCCACCCCACCAGCGTGCATCCCTCCTCTCGCACACCTCAGTCCCATAAGTGCTGCCTGTTCTCCCCAGAGGCTCACCCTGAAGTTCTCGGGGTCCACATGCAGCTTGTCACAGTGCAGTTTGCTCAGCTGGGCAAAGTTCTTCTTGATGTTGTCCAGGTTCTTCACAGCCTCCCCAAAGGAGGTGAGCACTTTCTTGCCATGGGCACGGACCATGGGGTTGCCAAGGATGGCGGTGGGGCTGGAGAGGTTCCCAAAGGACGCAAAGAACCTCTGGGTCCAGGGGTAGACAATCAGCAGCCTGTAGGGAACACAAGCACACACACCTCCAATTGCAGCCATTTCCCTACCCAGGGAGCAGCTGAGCCGGTGCCCATAGCTGGACCTACCTGGCCAGGGCTTCGGCCCCGCAGTCGGCCACATTGATCTTGCCCCAGAGGCCGGTGATGAGCTGCTTCTCCTCAGCAGACCAGTGCACCATGGCGGCAGCTGTAGGGCTTGCTTTGGGCTTCCCTGAACAATGAGTAGGAAGTGAGGCCAAAGACTACCCATGGATTTTTATACACTACTCACGGCTTGCCCTAATCTCAGTTGACATTTCCATTGGTTGCGTCTGGGGAGGGAGCAGAGCTGCAGAAGGAAAGATAGCAAATTTGGATGCTGTCCAAGGGGAAAAGGGGCCCATGCCCCTCTGCCTTTGAGTGGACCAGCCTCATTTCACACTCGTGCTCTCGCAGCCACAGCCCTGAGTGCAGGTGGAGCTCCCTGCACGGCCCTTCCGTGGCCACAGGTTTCCAGTGTCACTGCCAGTGTTCAGGGACTGAACTTGTGGAAGAGATCCAGTGAAATGGGCAGTGATGTCAAAGAGCTCACAGCCTTTACCTTGGCCTTGTTTTCAGATTCTCGATGGTGTTTTGGTGCCTGCACTCCTGGGAATCCATCTTGAACAGCTCCAGGCGTCATCAGCCCCAAAACTGAAGGATCAGAGGCTTTCCGGGAAACAAGAGCCCAGTGCTTATCCCAAATGTGGGCCTCATGCTTTGAATTCAAGATTCTCCTTTCTTGTCAGTACTCATAAAGAGCTTTGAAGCTGTTGTCTCTTCCTATTGTCCATAGTTGTTGCCCACAGTAGTTCTCCATAGTTGTTCTTTGTGTTGCGTGGTTCTCCATAGTCACCCATAGCAGTTCTCCATGGTTATTGTCCATTGTTGTCCATTGAATCAAAGTGTTTTTTTGGCAGCAGGAGAGGCTGTCAAAAAAACAAGCAAAGCACTCTTTGCACTGTCATTTTATAACGATGCACCATGGGATGCACTGTTGCACTCAGTTATGCAAGTAGCCTGCGACAGTGAGGAGCTGAGCCCTGCCTGACTTCAGCTGCAATTAATTGGCCACCTGGCCACAAACTGCACTGTTTTACCAATGGCAGCTCTGAGCCAGAGCTACGTGTGAGCAATTTGTTCCTGCAAATGCTTTCTCATTTGGTGTAGACATGAAATGAGGAGGTTGCAATGACAACAAATTGCTCTACAGATGCAAGTTGCAGATTCCTTGCAAACGGGGTGGGATGGTGAGCTGATGGCTGCTGTCTTGCAGCTCAGGAGCTCCATCCCACAAGGGCAGATCCAGACTTCCAACCCAGGTGTAAGGGGAGATACTAAACCAAGAGATGAAGCAGCAGCTCCTGAGGCTTGCTGACCTTCGCTTGATTTCTCTTTTGCTCCTGAGTAGAACCTGAGGCTGCATGCCCCCCTTTGCAGCAGCTGGGCTGTGGTCCACAATGAGCTCACAGTGAGGTGGATTCAAACTGGATGGTGTCTGCAAGACTGGCAAGAAGCATTCAGCTCTTTCTGCCAAGCAGTGAGATGACTGAGGGATGCTCAGCAAAAAGCAAAGAACAGCTCAGACAGTCCCAGCCCTGCACTCTGCTTTGGAGGTCTTCTTCAGGGATGACTCCATCTCATGCATCTCTCTAAGTTAGAGCTCATTTGCACCCACATATGACAGATTCACTTCACCCACAACCTTTCCCCAGCATCCTTCCATCCTGCTGTCTCCTTTGGTCTGACTGGAGGAGACCCATGTGTGGTTCTCAGCTTCTTGGTGCACGCTGGGCAATGCCAATTCCACGGACAGGAACTCTCCTATTTTACAGAATCATAGGATCACTGTAGTTGGAAGGAACCTTTGAGGGCAATTGAGTCCAACTGCCCTGCACTGCACAGGGACACGCAGCTCCATCAGGTTGCCCAGGGCCTGACCCAGCCTCGCCTGCAAAGTCTCCAGGGATGCAGCATCCAGCTCAACTCTGGGCAGCCCGTTCAGTGCTCACCACCCTCACTGTAACAGACTTTTTCCTTACATCCAACCTAAATCTCCTGTTGTGGAGCTTGAAGCCATTTCCCCTTGTTCTGCCAGCAGACCCTGCTCAGGAGCCTGTCCCCTCCTCTCCTGTTGCTCCCCTTCAGACGCTGACAGGCTGCTCTCAGCTCACCTCGCAGCCTTCCCTTCCCTTCTCCATCTGCGCAGCCCCAGCTCCCAGCTGTCCTCGCAGGAGAGCTGTTCCATCCCTGGATGGTTTTTGTGGCCCTCCTCTGGATGCTCTCCAACAGCTCCACGTCTCTCCTGCACTCCGCATCTGGACGCAGGGCTCCAGGTGAGGCCTCACGGCGCAGAGCAGAGGAGGATCACCTCCCCGACCTGCTGGTTGCTCTTGTTTCGCTGCAGCCCAGGATGCAGTCGGCTTTCTGGGCTGTGAGGGCACAGTGCTGGCTCACGCCCAGCTTCCATCCATCAGCACCCCCAGGTCTTTTTTGGTGGGGAATCCTTTCATCCCCCAGCTTGTATCGCTAACGGGGGTTGCCTTGACCCAGGTGCAGACCTTGCACTTGGATTTGTCAAACCTGACGAGGTTCAGCTGGCCCCAGTGCTCAGCCTGTCTGTGTCCCCCTGGATGGCATCCCGTCCCCCTGCTGTGTCACTGCACCCCGCAGCTCGGGGCCATCAGCAAACTGCTGAGGGTGCACCCGACCCCACTGCTGACATCACTGATGAAGATATTGAAGACATTATGGATAAATCATCCTGCTGGCAGCAAAAGGCAGCTCACAAAAGAAGCAATGTTTGTTGGTCACTCTGATTG
Organism: Tetrao urogallus; assembly: GCF_951394365.1. Lineage (NCBI taxonomy): Eukaryota > Metazoa > Chordata > Aves > Galliformes > Phasianidae > Tetrao > Tetrao urogallus. Next base: position 356,842 of record NC_136813.1, on the reverse strand, counting down.
CAGCACGCAGCACCCTGCGCCAAGCTTTACTTATCAGCAGCAGTGGCAGATGAAGCCTCTGGACCACAGCCAGTCACTCTTCTCTCTCCTCCAGAACACTCAAGGGCTTAAGTTGACAGCTGAAATCCTGTAAGCATCTTTGCTCCCTGTTTGTTGCTGTGATGGCCAAAGTGAGGAGCATATAAACAGGAGGGGGAATGGCTGTGTGCAAGGGTGGGTAGTGATAGGACAAGGGGGAATGGTTTTGATCCTGTGATTGTATGATTCTATGAAATAATGCTGAAATGCCATTTGCTGGTGGACAGGAGAGTGTTGTATTGTAGGAAAGCTGTTCTGGTTTCTGTTGGCTTTTTGCTTCTCCCCCCCATCCCTGCATCCTCTGCCTATCACTCCGGCTGGATGTATGGCTCACAGGGGTCACAAGTGCAAATCCCTGCTTTATCTGCAGGAAGGCAGGAAACACATTCCTAAATCACGAGTTTCTTCATTCTGAGACAGACGTATCTTTCCCTGCTGCTTTTTAACTTACTTCTGGATAAGACTGATGTTCTTAGACAGAACCCTTCCATTACAGTGAAAAACCGTTGTTCATTAAGCCAATCTGAGTCAAGATTGTCTGATCCTATGTAAAAACTGCCCTCGGCCCCTGCTCTGCAGGCATCTACATCTTCTTGCAGGGAGCATCTTCTGCTCAGAATGCCCAAGGCTCCTGGAAAGAGCATTTTCATCTGATACAGAAAACGCTTTTTATCACCTTGAGGATACATTTTTCAGTCTGAGCCGCCTTGAGGGAATCTCTCCAAATCTCTACCCTTGCACACACTGCAGGCTGAGAAGCATCCGGCCCTGCAGCTCTGCCTTCTGTGCAGAAGAGGTCAGAAATATTCCCTGGTGATTTCTGCAGACCGAAAGCACCGTTCGGTGGGCTGGGACGTGCCAAGTGCTGGATGAGAGGCCTCTGTCCCCACGTGTCCCCAGATGTCCCCCCTTTGGCAAACCTGACTGTCTTTTTAGACCATGACACTCCCCAGAGCCCTGAGCCCTCTTTCCCTTCTGGTGCCCTTTGCTCCCACCCTCCCCACAACAGGAGCACACCAAGCAGTTCAGACAATGTGCTTTTTTATTGACTCTCACAGCTGTGTCCTGCTCTGGGAGCTCAGTGGTACTTGTAGGCCAGGGCATGGGCCACCACGCCGACCAGCTTCTGCCAGACAGCCTGGCAGGTGGGGGTGAAGTCCTTGGTGAAGTGAGCAGCCAGCACAATGATGAGGATGTTTCCCAGGAGCTGCAGGAAGAAAGGAAGCAATGCGGTCAGCACGGTGTGGAGCATCCCCTGCCCTGCACAGGACCCAGGGGCTGCAGCTCTGAGGGGTTCAGAGATGCTCTTTCTGCAGGAAAATGCCCTGTGCTCACCACAGACACCAAGATCCACCTGTTCCGTCCTTGTCTCCCACCTGCTTTCTTCAGCCTCTCCACTGTATTCCCAAAATGTTTCTGAATTTGTTTTTTTCCTGCTGTGAATCCCCATGCCTACTGGAGCTGGGGCTCAAGTCAGTGCCACGTCTGTCTGCTGCATCCCCAAAGCAGGGGCAGGAATGGAAGCCAAGGGCCTCATCCAACCCCCACAGCCACAGCCCACCCCTGCACCCTGCTCTCCTCTCCTCCCCTCGGCCCCCCTCCTTCATCTGCTGACCTTGTTCCACACCCAGACCTCTCTGACTCTAATCCCAGCCTGCTGATCTCTCCCCATCAGCACCCAGCCCCTGATGATCCCTGCATCTTCATCCCACATTGGCTTTTCTCTCTCCTCCCATATATGTCATCCCTGAGGCACGGTGTGCCATGGAGAAATTGCACATGGCCCTCGTCCCCTTGACCCTCAGCCCTACTCAGCCTCTCACCTTCCTTCTGCTTTTTTCCAACCTCCAGGCACTCAGAGCATCTCCCTCTGTCTGTCCCCAGATTTGTCACAGCCTGGAGCCCCTTCCTTCAAATTACTACATGCACAGCCTTCCCTCTCTCTCTTAAGCACTTTCCGTCCAAGCCAGCCCCTTTCCCTTCAATACCTAAAATATCTGCTACTTAAGTTCCCCCAGAACCCTCCAGGCAATGCTCCACAGGACGGAGGGACAGACGGACAACCTCAGCACAGCTCACCCTGAAGTTCTCGGGGTCCACGTGCAGCTTCTCGCAGTGCAGCTCCGACAGCTTGGCGTAGGTGTTCTTGATGTTGTCCAGGTTCTTCACAGCTTCCCCAAAGGAGCTCAGCACTTTTTTGCCATGAGCACGGACCTTCGGGTTACCAATGATGGCCGTGGGGCTGGAGAGGTTCCCGAAGTTATCAAAGAACCTCTGGGTCCAGGGGTAGACGATCAGCAGCCTGCGGAGAGACGAGGGACACAAGCACACACCATTAACACTCCCTCCTAAAACTGCAGTGGTTTCAGTATCCGGGGAGCAGCTGAGCCCACCCCAGAGCAGACTCACCTGGCCAGGGCTTCGGCACCGCATTCCTCCACGTTGACTTTGCTCCAGATGCTGGTGATGAGCTGCTTCTCCTCGGCGGACCAATGCACCATGGTGGCGGCGGGGTTGGCGTGCGGCTGTGGGAGCACTCAGAGCTTGGAGCTGAGCTGCAGACCCCGGGGGTTTTTATCCCCTGCTGACAGCTCCTCCCCACCCCGTGCCGTGGGGTCATTGGCTGGGACGGGTGGGGGTCCACACCGGGGGGTTTGTCCTGGGCTGGTCAGTGTGCACAAGGCGTGGTCTTCCATGAAAAGCAGTGACCAGCTTAGCAGGCGGCTCTGGACGCAGCAGCCCTTATCTCGCCGTCCCCACTGCAGCCCTCATGTAGCACCCCTACAGAAGGCACCAAGCCCCCTCTGCATGATGCATTCACATGGCTTCGCGCCTGCAGTGCCCAAATGTTGTCTCCTCCGCAGCATTCATGGGCTCCCTAAACCTGGGGGGTATTTCTCAGACAGGTGGCAATGAGCCTGGGCTCTTTCCTCGCCCTTCTGCCCAGAGCAGCTACCTGGGAATGCTGAGGGCTCTTGTCTCTGGGTGCAGCTATGCAACTCTGGAGTGTAGAATCGTAGCACCATAGGGTTATTTGAGTTGGAAGGAATCTTTAAAAGCCCTTAGGACTGAGCAGGGACGGCCACAGCTCCATCAGGTGCTCAGAGCCCTGTCCAGCCTGAGTTTGGCTGTCTCCAGGGACGGGACATCAACCACTTCTCTGGGCAACCTGCACCAGTGCTTCATCAGCCTCATTATTTTCCTTCTGTTCAGTCTAAATCTCCCTTGTGTTCTGTTTTCTGGGAAGTAGAAGACCTTGCATAAGGACCGCAGGATCAGCCAGTCTACAACCAGACCAGTCACGTCCTGGTTCAGAGCCTCACCAAAGTCTTCTGCTTGGCTCTGGGCCTCAGTCTCCATTTGAAATGGGTTTTTGGTGCTCCTGTGCACAGGCACACTAAGCCAGCGTGGGAGGCATGCAGAACCCCAGCAGGACTATGGGGTTTGGCTCTTTCCAGAGGCAGTCTAGAAGGCTTCATCCAGTGGAGATATGGTCAGTGGGCATGGCGGTGATGGGCTGATGGTTGGATTTGATCTCAGAGGTCTGTTCCAGCCTTAATGATTCTATTGCAGGGTTGTTGAGCTAGATGACCTTTAAGGACCCCTTCCAAGTCAAGTGATTCTATCATTGTATTAATGGGCATGACAGGGATGGATTGACGTTTGGACTTGATGATCGTGGGAGGTCTCTTCCAGCCTCTAGGATTCTATGGTTCTATGATTCCGTGATCCGGACCTCTGACCTGTGCCACTTACAGATCAGTGCTGGTTCACTGACCTCCATGGAACAACACTGAGCAGTGGCACAAACTCTGAGCACCCCATGCAGCTGTGGGTGTCCTCACTCAGCGCAGGGCAATTGGGCCAGAAGCTTTTTAAACGTCCCTTCCAACTGAAACCACTCTACGATTCATCGGCCATCCGAACGTGATCCAGTTGGGATCACTGACGGGTGTAATCACACTACAGATTCTTGCTGCAGCCCCCTAGGAGAAATCCTTACATTGTACTATCTATTTATCGAATTATGCGCTCATTTATTTGGAATTCATCTGTCCCACTCGCGGCCCGGGGGCCCCTTCCCGCAGCGAGGCAGCGCCCGCAGTGCGCCGATAACGCCTGCAGGGTGCGGGCTGCCCGGCGCAGATAAGCGCCTCGCACAGCTGGCCGGAGCCTGCTGCAGCTCTCACCTGAAGAGCAGACGCAGAGCCACGCACCCGCGGTTCCTGCAGAGATCTGAAGGCTTCGGAAGCTCTTCAGTTCTCACCAAGACTCGTAGAATATGTGCAGCCCTCCATGGCACACAGATACTCCATCATGTGTCAGCCAGCACAGCGCTGAACAGAGCTGGCCAGGACAGCTGCGTGCTCAGCTGGGAGGCAGTGAACAGCCTGGAGTGCCCCTCTCACGTCCTGCTTGGTTATTACTTCTCTTCCTGCAGTCTGCTTTGCTTGGCAGACCCGCACAAAGGATAAAATCCAAGCTACATCTGGGTTTATTATTAGCAATGCGTTTGCCTCATCTGTGATGGGAGTCTCATTTTCAGCTCGGTGAAGCTGAACTTCCAATAAAAAGATAATGATGTTTTTCTTCTGCCTGTGAGCCTGCAGTATGACAGAGTTTGGGGAGGGGTGGCTGGGACAACAGTGAGCATCAGACGCAGTGCTCAGAGGAGAGCGCTGCAGGATTACTGTTAACGAGGATCTGTGGTCAATAAATGCCGACTTTCTGTACTCCATGGAAAAGCAGGCAGAGAGGAAAGAAACCTCAGGTCCCTGCCCCACACCACGGACCACTCAGATCCACTCTCATGGGTGCACTGTGGAGCAGGGTCACATCTCTGTGAGATGGATGATGGTGGTCCTGAGAGCCACGGGAGGGGGGGAGCAGAGGAAATGGGGCAGAGGTGCTCTTCACTGTGCCATGACAAGCTCACGTGGTGCACAGCTGACCTACCCTTGCCATGTTGCTGATGCAGAGCTGCTCCAGGGGCAACAGCAGCCTTCAGGCTACTGCCCAGGTGAACCCCAAAATGGGAACCAGAGCAGAGTCTTACAGAACAGCCGCAGACCCAAAGGGACAGGCAGAGCTTCTGCTCTGGGCCCTCTCAGGACAAACTTCATGATGAATTTAGGAAAATGGGAGCAGCAACCAGCTGGCCTGAAGCACCATAACTGATTCACCTTGCCATGCCTGAACGCAGACACAGAGGATTTCTGAGGATGCCTTTTTCTTGGGAGGGAACAGGAGGCAGAAAAACCCAGAAGATGTACAGGCACGGCACAGTGCAGTCAGAGCAGATGGTTTTGCAGCAGGCAGAAAGTTCCATGTTATTGCTGTAAGGAGAGCCATCCAACTGGGCCCTGGCTCATCACCCAGCTGAAAGGCAGTTCAAATGGCTTCTGTGCCACAGCAATAAGGGGGGAATATAACTGTGGGTTCCATGAGCACTGCTCTGCTTCCACAGCATCTGCTGGTGCACAGCATCGGCTCTGTGCAGACAGAGGTCAGTGCCCCGGCTCTGCAGCCTGGATGCTGCTGCAGGACCTGTTCATTCCATCTGCACAGGTCAGGAAGACAGCATTTCTGCATTGCTGGTTGTTAGTGAACTTCTGACTTCAACAGTGAAAAAAAACACAAAGCAAAGCACTGGTTCTAGCTGCTGCCTTAAGGAGTGCAGTGAAATTCACGGGGGTCTGGGGCTCATTCCTAACCTGGATGTCTCAGTTAGGGATCCTGACTTTACCCTGCATGCATGTTTGCTCTGATCCAAGAGGCACAGAGCAGCCCTGGCTGTGCTCAGGTCATTATTCTTGTGATTCAGTGCCAGGCACTCAGAGCCCGAGCTTCATGCCATACGAGTTACTTACAGTGCAAACATCAGCACTGGAGCTGCCTTACAGCCTTGTGCTGTGCTGATTTTATATCATGGGAAATCTTATGTGTCTGAAACTCTGGTCTCATGTGCAGTTTGGGGCTGTTCACAGCAGAAATGCACGGAATTGCACAGAGGAGCTCTGGGCTCTGCAGCAAAGGGCCCTGGCCCTGTTCACACATCCCTTTCTCCATATCCTTGTAAAGGAATTCTCCAGGCTCTGTTCAGAAGGGATGTGAGACACGAGGTCAGGTGTGAGAGCCAGGATATTCAGACAGAAGTGAATGATTTAATTACACAGCTGCTGGCTTATCCCTCAGCACAAGAAGGAATCCAGAAAGGGGCCAAAGCAGCTCAGTATGGATGAGGAGGTGTCCCAAGGCAGTTCCATTTGAGGTAAGCTTTTCCCTGCCTATAACTGAGCTGATGATTTGCTCTCACCCCTGCTCCTCACCAGGGAGCCCAGGATCATTGCCAAGGTGTCAGAGAATCATAGAATCACAGAACGGCCTGGGTTGCAAAGGAGCTCAATGCTCATCCAGCTCCAAGCCCTGCTGTGTGCAGGTCGCCAACCAGCAGCCCAGGCTGCCCAGAGCCACATCCAGCCTGGCCTTGAATGCCTGCAGGGATGGGGCATCCACAGCCTCCTTGGGCAACCTGTGCCACTGCCTCACCACCCTCTGGCTCAAAATCCTCCATCTACTCAGCACAAGGATGCAGACCCGTGGCCAAGACTCCCAGCTTCTGTTCTCCCACCAGAGCCTCTGCCTTGGGCTGGGGGCAAACCAAGCCCCGAGAACACACCAGGATGGGGTGTATTGGGGCACAGTGCAATGGGCTCCTGGAGCAGCCTCAGCCCTTCGTGCTGTGCTGGGAGCAGCATCCCCACAGCACAACACCCCCTATCAGCTGCCGTGCAGCCCGCTGCCCCCCTATCGCCCCCCGGCAGCCCCACGCCCTGCCAGCCCCACACCAGATAGTTCCTCACCGCCCTGACTGCAGCCCCAGATAAATCCAGCGCCGGGCTGCGCCCACCGCACCGCCGCCTGCTTGGGGTTAGCAGAAGTGGGCTGGGGTCTGGGCACGCCTCCACCCCGCAGCTGCTGTTGTTTCCTGGGGTCACACTGCTGTGCAGCTGTGGTAGCTATGGGAAAACCGAATTTTCCTCCCATTGTTTTCCTTGTCCTTTCCTTCACCTCTTTCCTGGAGGAGAGAGGTGATGCAGGGGAGGATTTCAGGGTCTTCTTCATCGCTACTGCCCAAAATGCTGACAGTGGTGCCAAGTGAACACAGCACAGCTGGTGGGGCAAGAGGGAGCTGAGCCCTCATCTGCTCCTCCATCAGTGTGGGGTTCCTAAAGGTGTTCCCAGGGGGTTCTGTGCAGGAGGTGAGCATGGGAGGAGGGAAGGGGGAGAAGCAGACCCACAGAGAAGGTCCCTTCTGGGACCATTCAGGTGAAATACACAGACCGTGAATCACAGCGCCCTGAACCAGGAAGGCAGCAGTGCAAAAATGTCTTCAAGCATTATGAGATGTCGACTGCTATACTATTATATTATTATATAAGCTATACTATTATGTTATGTCCTATATGGGACACTGTTTCCTACAAGTGACGCTGTGTCCTACGTGTCACATTGTGTCCTGCTCTTGGTATTGTGCACTGCATGTGGCAGTCGTGTTCTATGTGCAGCACTGCATCTCACAGGTGCCACTGTGCCTTAAAGGTCGTACTGCGTCCTGTATGTCACTCATGTCCTACAAGCGACTCGAGCCCCCTCAGCGTGGAATTCCTTCTGGGGAACTTCTACAGTGCAGGGCCCAAACTCACAGCTGTGGGCTCAGGAGAGCAGAAAGCGGCTGCAAGGCCGCTGCCCAAGGCTGGACAGTGGGTGTTCCCCATCGCCAGGCAAGAAGGGAGCAGGGAAGGACCCCCATCCTCCAAATACCCAGTGGGAACCACAAGAACTGTGTCCCAGACGGTGCAGCCCCAGGCACTTGCTAATGGAAGGTGCCTGCGAGCAAAGAAGGCTCCTGTGGAGCCAGGAAGGTGCAGTGCTGTGCTCGGAGCTGGGCCTTCCTCCTCCTGTTTGCAGCATGGATGAGGAATGGCGAGCACCGCACTTTCTGCATAAGTTATGTTCCCCCAGTGCATTTGAAGCAATGAATGCTGGCAGTGGACCGGGGATGGACCTGAAGTCCGTCACAGATTTTACTCAGCTCACAGAATCGTTGAGGTCAGGAAAGACCTTCAAGATCGCCAAGCGCAGCCATTAACCTGACCTCCCAACCCCCACCGCTCAGCCCTTGGGCCCTTTTAAATCCCCTCAGAGGTGGGGACTCCACGGGCATTCCTCTCTTAACCACCTTCTCCATGAAGGAATTACTTTTCATGCCCAATCTAAACCTTGCAACCTGGGACCGCTGCACAACACGAGGCCATTGCACAGCACTGAGTCGTAGAATGGATTGGGTTGGAGGGGACCTCGAGGATCATCAAGTTCCGACTCCCTTGCCCCAGGCACGGCCACCAGCCTCCCTCCAGAGGACTGCTGTACAACACGAGACCAGCACACAGCCTGCGACCACATTCGACCACTGCACTCAGTGGGACCACTGCACAGCACCAGGTCGCTGCACACAAAGCCTGACAGCACCGCATGAGTTGAGACCGCTGCACTGAGCTGAGCCGAGCGCAGACAACAGCCCACAGATATTGGCTCCCCCACCTCGAGGCCCACGGTGCTGGGGCTGCCCTGCAGTGGGGCACTCGGGTGGGCTCTCAAGCCCGCGTTCTGCAGCAGGATGCTGCAAGGAGCTCCCAGCAGCGCTGTGCTGAGTCACGGTTGCGTGTGGTTGCCACGGGGCGATAACACGGCTGGTGCAAACAGCGCGGGCAGGGCAGTGATAAGGCCTTTTGGCTCACTTTTGTGCTGCGTCACAATTCTGAGACAGCAGAAAACACTTCTGCTGAGGCAGTGTAGCAGCCGACTGGAAAATATTTAGTGCTTCTTCGGTATTTATTTGTATTTTCAAAGCAGAGCCAGGAGAGCTCGTGGCCCCCGGTTACTCACCAAGGGCTGGACACGTGTCCTGCAGCTGTGGGACTTCCCAGCTGCCCTCCATCCCATGGTGGTGACCAGGGACCATAATCCCAAAGGACAAGTGGGACACGTCCTGGTGGCCAACCCCTCTTCTCCAGGGAGGTGGGGGAGTCAGCAGGGATGGAGGTGTTTAAGAACCACGGAGATGTGGCACTGAGGGACGTGGTCAGCAGGTGTGATGGGATGAGTTGGGGTTGGACTTGGGGGTCTAAGAGGGCTTTTCTGACCTTCATGGTTTGATGATTCTATGACCCTGTGCCTGACCCTATTTCTGTGGCACACAGCCTCGCTTCCCTGCACACAGGAAGGCTTTTGGGAGCTCAGAGAGCCCCCCGATTCCCCATGCAGGCACAGCTCCTGATCCACCATCAGTTCAGCTGGTGTTTGGTGTTCAGCAGTGGGGAAACTGAGGCAGGGCAGCCTCTCACCCCAAAGGTCCCAGAATGCTCCAGGCAGGGCAAGGTCCCCATTAGGAAAGGGATCCCAGAGTGGCTGAGTGCTGCCATACCACGCCTGTCTCCAACAAGTGAGATACAGCAAAATGCAAGCCTCTCTACCTGGGCTTCAAGGAGCGTTCAGGATGGAAGTGCTCCCAGACCCACTTTGTCTCAGCTGCCTGTCACCCCCAGAGCTGCAGCTGTATGCCATCCCCTTCCCACCAGGCAGGCAGACTGCAGCTGGAGGCACCACTGCTGCTCCGGGATGTGCTTTGTTCTGTCCATTCATATTGCAAATCCTCCAGCGTGGGGAAGAGGAGGATCAGACCTCAGGGTAATGTGAGGAGCAGGCCAGGCAGCAGCTTTGCTTTCCGTCTGTCTTCAGCAGCCCAATGCTCCGACCAGGAGCAGCTCAGCTCTCAAACCCAAAGCCAAATGAAAGCCAACTTTCATTTGGGAAACTGAGGCACAGCTTTAAGAAAGAATGAAAGGAAGGAAGAAAAAAAAAAATGACAGAAAAAAGAGGCCAGGCTGACCCTAACCCCAACCCTGACTGAACTCTTGCTCCCCACAGGCACCCATGGGTGCTGGCAGGACATTTCAAGGAGAAGCTGCTTGCATGCGCTGAGGGGGCACAGCAGCAATAAAACCTTCGCTGTGAATTTCTGTCTTCACACTTTTTTCTCCTCCACTCCCATTTCCTCCTTTACTTTGAGTCCATAACAGCACTCACAGAACCCCACGTGCACCTCTTTGCAGTGGACATCAGCCATGGGCACAAGCACTGGGATGCTTTCTTATCCAGCCCAGCCACAGATCCCTACAGCACCCATCTGGGCTGGGGGGGCTCCAAGGTCTCCTCCAGGCACCCTGATCCACAGAAAGCAGCTCAGCTCCACCCCACTGTGAAAAGCCCCCTGTGACAGTGTGTGCCCCCGTGCAGATGGAGCTGTGCTGCAGGGAGGTCACCTCCAACCCTGAATCTGAGCCACAGGCACTGGGTGTAAGGGCTGAGCTGGGAAGGGGTCCAGCCCTGTGCACAGAATCACAGCATCACAGAATGGTTTGGGTTGAAGGGACTTTAAGGATCACGAAGCTCCAACCCCCCACCAATGCAGGGCCACCAACCTCCCCATCTCACAGCAGCCCAGGGTGCCCAGGGCCCCATCCAACCTGGCCTTGAACACCTCCAGGGATGTGTTCAAGGCTTGCTCTACTTCTGTGTGTCACTCCCTGGCATTTACACCCCAGTGTCCAGGATGGGGATACATCCTTCCCCTGCCAGACCTCCATCAAACCAGTGTCCACGGTTTAGACCTTTGAGCTGGCACTTCCCTGAGGTAGTTTCTCTTTGCAGTAAAGCCCCTCCACCACCCCCTGTGCACCACGTCAGCTCCCTGAGGTGGACATTGCTCCACAGACCTGTGCTCTGCCCCCTTCCCAAGGGCTTCCGCAGCGATGGGAAACTCTCAAACACCCAAACTCCCATTTTCCCCTGGTTATGAGGGGGAAGAGGCAGCCCTGCATCTCTTCAGACCGTTTTCCACTCACCAAACCACCCAAGGGAACGTGGGGGTCCCTCTGGTTGGTGTCCCTTCCAAGGCAGACAGGAGGATCAGAGTTAGACATGCAGAACAGTCTGCAGGTACTGTGGGGAAAGGACCCCACATGTGAGAGTTGCTTAGTCCTTTCCCCACCCCTCCTGGCAGCAGGAGACCCTGCCTTCACCTGCCAGAAAACTTCCTTAGAAAACTGCCCATAAAAGCAGTTCCACTTCTGTATTCTAGTGCGGGGATTCTCAGAGTCATCCAGCTTTGATGCAGCTTCCTTCTGATTTCCAGTTTACTGCTATCCATGGTCAATTTCCAGATGTTGCTTTGTCAGTAAACGCTTTCTTTCAGCTTAGTAAGACCTTCTTTCCCTCCGTGGGTTTGTACATGGCGTGTTGTTTTGCTGGTTTAAAAGAATCAAGGTCTCCTGATCTCTGCTCTTAAGCAGCAGTATTCCCACACGCAGATCAGTGTCTGACCCACTGTCAGCCCTTTTCTTTCACTGCTTGGTGTCTGTGTCAGTGTGTGCATGCAGGGAGATGAGCACATTCATCCTGCCAGGCTCTGCTGTGTCACAGTGCTGCTGGTCATGGTGAAGCCTCTGACTGAAGTGCTTTGGGCCAAAGGACCCCAGGACTACTTGTGGTTTTCACTGTGTGTGCGAATCATGGAATCATAGAGTGGTTTGGGTTGAAGGGAGCTCAAGGATCACGAAGCTCCAACCCCCCACCAATGCAGGGCCACCAACCTCCCCATCTCACAGCAGCCCAGGCTGCCCAGGGCCCCATCCAACCTGGCCTCCAACACCTCCAGGGATGGACAGGGCATCACAGCCTCTCTGGGCAGCTGTTCCAGCACCTCACCACTCTCACAGCACACAACTTCCCCCTGACATCCAACCTCCATCTGCCCTCCCTCAACTCCAAACCATTTCCCCTTGTCCTGCTGCCATCTCCCCTTTCACAGAGCTGACTCCCCTCCTGTCTGCAGGCTCCCTTGAGGCACTGCAGGCTGCACTGAGGTCACCCCGCAGCTTCTCTTCTCCATGCTGAACAAGCCCAGCTCCCTCAGCCTGTCTTTGTAGTGTGGCTTGTGACCCTCAGCTCTTTAAGGACAAGATGGAGCATCCCTGTCTCACCCCACTTGGAACCAACAGCAGCCAGACCGGGATGCTGACATTCTTCCTGGGTGGCTTTGCATCATGGAGAACCACTCAGCTGTCTCCTCCACGTCCTCCTGGTGCTGCTGGCGAACTGCATGGTCCCTGTTGTCGTTAATGAGAGCAGAGCCTGCACGCACCCTTGAACCTCCTCCTCGCTCTGCCAGCTGTGGCAGCCCAGGGCCTGTCCACATCTGAGATCCCAACCACACTGAGGCTGCTGTGTCTGGAGCCAAAGAGATCAGCTTAGCATCTGCCTCTTCCAAACGTTTTTCATTCACAGCCTCACAGACACTGAATGTGTCTTCATTCTGGCTGTAGCCTTTGACCGTGATGAGGCCATCCGTCACCCACAGCGATATTCCTCCATCCTCACTGACTCCATCATGGAGCGGGATGAGAGATAACGGCCTCACGTTGTGCCAGGGGAAGGTCAGGTTGGATTTAGCAAAAACTCCTTTTCCAAAGAGTGGTGATCAGTGGCACAGCTGCCCGTGGAGGTTTTGGGATCAGCGTCCCTGGAGGCGTTCAGGAACTGTGGGGATGTGGCACTGAGGGCACGGTCAGTGGCCATGGTGAGTGGGTTGGGCTTGGGGATCTTGGAGGGCTTTTCCAGCCTTCGTGATTTGATGATTCTATGAACACAGCAATTCTCCAGCTGCCCGTCCCGATCCTACAGAACCCAGCTGTATTTCTCCAAACCAGGAAGATCTTCCATCCTTTCTGCTTGCACCCAGGCACCATCAAACATGCAGGCAGACGCAGCAATATCTGTGGCCTTTTTGTGCTTCTCTCCATGCGGGGTTTGGACTTGCTCTTTGTCCTTCTATCCTATCTTCTGATCCTTAAGGCTGTTCTGAATGCTGTGACTTGGAGAGCGTGTCCCAGAGCCCTCAGCACCTGCATCTCCCACATCCATGCTGTCCTGCTCTTCCATATCACCAAGATCTGCCTTTCCATGATGCACTGGATTGGCAAACATACATCACCCCAAACCGACACTGTCACAGCAAACTCCCCCTTGATAGGAAAGGGGGAATGGCTTGAAAGTGAGACGGGAGGTTTGGGTTGGATGTGAGGAGGAAGTTTTGGAGGCAGAGGGTGGTGAGGCAGTGGCACAGGTTGCCCAAGGAGGCTGTGGATGCCCCATCCATCCCTGCAGGCATTCAAGGCCAGGCTGGATGTGGCTCTGGGCAGCCTGGGCTGCTGGTTGGCGACCTGCACACAGCAGGGCTTGGAGCTGGATGAGCGCTGTGCTCCTTTGCAGCCCAGGCCGTTCTGTCATTCGGGATCGGGGCTGGGGGTTGGGGGCGGCGTCGGGCCGGAGCGGAGCCCCGTGCGGCTCTCTGCTGCCCCCTGGCGGGAGAGAGGCGCAATGACAGCCATGCGGGGCGCTCCCACCGCGCGCTCCCGCGGATCCCCGTTCCAGGACCTTCCAGGAAAGCCTGTTTCTTTTCTTCAACCTTTCTGCATTTCCTTCCTTTTTTTTTTCTTTTTTTTTCTGAGGCTTTATGTGAAGTCTCCGGCTCAGAGTACTCGGACGAGTGGCTTCCTGGAGGCGTTTTGCAGAGGAGGCGCAGTGGAGCCGCTGTGGGTTGAAGGATGCTGAGCACAGAGCCGTGCCCCAGCCCGTAGCACAGCCGCTGAGCTTACAGCCGTGCGTTTGCCTTCATGTTTTCACTTTTGGGCTCAGGAACGTGAAGGCTGCGCCCGCTTCTCAGACCTGAGCTGCAGGGACAGCTGTGGGACAGGACAGGGAATGCCCGAAAACACAGAACTGTAGGGATTGGAAAGGACCTCCAACGACCATCGAGTCCAACCCCCCCGAAGGCTGAGCAGTGCCACAGCCAGCCCTGTTCCCTGCAGACATCTGCCCTGCTTTCAGCTGGGATAGAATTCATGCTCTTCCTGGCTGCTGCAATGGAGCTGCTTAGGATTTAGGATGGGAACAATGCCGATAGCACAGATACGTTTGTGCTATCACAGGGCAGCGCTTACACAAGCCAAAGATGTTTCAGCTTCTCACACTGCCCTGCCAGCACGAGGCTGGGAGGAAGGAGCCCCCACCTCAGCAGCTCTGCAGGCCGACGGCGCAGCGCACACTGGGGTATCCAGGCCAGGTTTGGGAGAGGTAATTCCAGCTTCACCAATACAATATTGGTTTTCAGGCATCAGAAATAACTGTTAGATGTACATCTCGAGGGTGAATGAGGCATGAGAGCCTCGTTTGATTAAAATCAGGTGTTCCTGCAGTAGATTCAGCCCAGCCAGGTGCTAAGTGCTGCAGTTCCTGTGCTGGGGCACAGGCGAACAGCTGGCAACAGTGAATTCCTGCAAACATCCCATCTTCTGGAGCTTGAAAACCGAATTTTAAAGTATTTATTCCCATGCTGTCATACCACAATTTTCCCAGCTCAGTGAAAGAAAGAGAATGTATAAGTTAAGGCAATCTATCTGCTTTCATTTCAGCCACTAAATCCAGATTTATTGCTTAATTTTGGGCACCCAGGTTTTCATCCTTTTATTAGTTCCCATTCCCCCACAACCTCCCTCTCCTCACCCACCTGTTTCCCATTCCTTCTCTCTGTTAATATTGGATTTCCTTTTTACGTCCCCAAAGAGAGCATAAGGCAGCAGTGAGTGCACAGAGCAGGAACTGCACTGCATGCCTGTTGCAGAGCAGACACGTTTGCTGCGTTAATCACCTGGTGCTCAAAGCAGCCTTGGGATGCCCACACAGGCAAAGGCAGGCAGTGAGCACGGCAGATCCTGTGCCGTCTCTGTAGGTCTGGCTGGAGGACATCAGTGCCACCATCTGTGTGCCTTCACCATCCCCATCCCATCCCGCTCCCCCATCGCTGCTCCCCGGTGGCATTGTCCCATGCTGAAATCTCCCCAGACAGGTCGCACTGAAGGAGTTCTGGCCCACATCCCCTCCCTTTGGCCATGATTTTCATCGCGTCTGTCCAGCAGCACAGAGCTGAGCTCTGCATGCAGGCCCCATGGGAGCGCACAACACACAAACGTTGCTGCTCCCATATCCTCTGGGGGCAAAGTCCTGATTGTCACAGCGAGGGTGAGCTGTGTGCAGCTGTTGGGCACATTACTGGTGCTGAGGGACCTGGTTTGAGCCAGGAGGTGGAATCATGGAATGACAGAATGGCCTGGGTTGCAAAGGAGCACAGCGCTCATCCAGCTCCAACCCCCTGCTGTGTGCAGGTCGCCAACCAGCAGCCCAGGCTGCCCAGAGCCACATCCAGCCTGGAATTGGATGTGGAAAACTCGCCCAAATCACACAGCAGATTTAAGCTCTGAGGTCAGCACCTTACAGGGGTGGTGGGAGAACAGATGGAAGTCCCAGGGCAGCACCCAGGAGAAAAGCTGCAGCAGCACCTGGTGTGCAAAGGGGATTCTGCATAGAGAGGAATGTGCACAGGTTGGCCCTGCACGTCTGGTCACTGGAGGGGCTGGGCTGGGTGGGTGCACAGCTGTAGCAGCTGAGGCCACACAGAGGTTGTGATGCAGCATGGGGCACATGGCAGTGGGGCAGCACTGCACTGTGCTGCAGCGTGGGGCAGTCCTTGGGCCCCGACTTGGGCAAAAGCTGGGGATGCTGAGCAGCTCTGTGCAAACCCTGTGCTGCCGCACAGCTCTCCTGTCCCCCAGCGCTCTGCCTCAGACCTTTCCTTCTGAATTTTGCTTTAAAGCTCAGCAGCAGCTCTGCCTCCCAGCACGGCCACTCCCTGAGATCACGCACTCCTCATGGAGCTCCTCTTCCACACCGCTTTGTTCTGCACTGCCTCTTGGATCAGCCATGTGCTGCCCTGGGTGCTGTGCCTCGCAGGGACCGCAGTCTGCCATCATACAAAGTGTAAAAGGAAGGAGGGGTGACGGGGGCACAGAAAGAAGCAGCGTGCTGCATGAAATCAGCATCACTCAGCCCAAACCTCTCACCTGCCTCATGTCTTCTGGGTGCGACAGAACGAAAACACAATAAATAATAGCAATGAGAGCCCGGGGCTGTGGGTTCCTGGATGCTCTGCCAAGCCTGGCACTGACTTGTGGCTGCTAGCAAATCCCTGTGCTGGGTTTCAGCACCTGGTCTATGAGGCATACTTTTTAATCTAATTTATTGCTTGATTTGGAGTCAGTGCTAAAGCACGCTCCTCCGGTGCGTGAGGGGAATCATTTTTCCAAACAGCTTCGAGATCCAGAGCAACAAATGGCTCCAGCAAAACCCAGGTGTGTTTCACTCTTTAAAAGCTGTGCTTCCCACCCTCCCCATTTCTGCTCACAGGGCAGGGAGCCCAAACCAGCTCAGACATCACCTCACCATGGAGGCTGCCAAACAGAGCAAGCAGCCTGCTTCCTTCCTGCTGCTGGGCCAGGAGCTGCACGCCGGGCTCTCCATCCCCTTCTGTCTGATGTGCATTGCAGCACTCCTCAGAACCTCGTCCTGTTTGTCAGTGTGATGGAGCAAAGCGTCCAGGGCTGGAGCCTCCTGTACAGGAAAGACAGGGAGCTGTGGGAGAGGGTCCAGAGGAGCCACAAAGATGAGCAGAGGGCTGCAGCACCTCCCTACAAAGACAGGCTGAGGGAGCTGGGCTTGTTCAGCATGGAGAAGAGAAGCTGCGGGGTGACCTCAGTGCAGCCTGCAGTGCCTGAAGGGAGCCTGCAGACAGGAGGGGAGTCAGCTCTGTGAAAGGGGAGATGGCAGCAGGACAAGGGGAAATGGTTTGGAGTTGAGGGAGGGCAGCTGGAGGTTGGATGTCAGGGGGAAGTTGTTTAGAGAGAGAGTGGTGAGGTGCTGGAACAGCTGCCCAGAGAGGCTGTGATGCCCCGTCCATCCCTGGAGGTGTTGGAGGCCAGGTTGGATGGGGCCCTGGGCAGCCTGGGCTGCTGTGAGATGGGGAGGTTGGTGGCCCTGCATTGGTGGGGGGTTGGAGCTTCGTGATCCTTGAGCTCCCTTCAACCCAAACCACTCTATGATTCCATGATTCTGTGAAGCCTCCATGATCTCATGTACCTCTTTCCTGGCTCTACTGTGGTGTCTGACCTCACGTTGTCCTCCTCCACACTGCCAAAGCCCTGAGCTTATTCTGGTCCCTTTACAAGATGTCTTTCCATGGCTGCCTTACTCAAATGTTCTTCTTCACACACACGAGCTTCACTGCAGAGTCAACCGTTCTGCCTGCCGTGATGCTGGACTGCTCCATGACCATCTGCAACATGCTGCAATACACCACTTGGTGACAGCCTTGGTGACAGCTAACATAGGGCTGGCTGCCCTGGCCCAGAGCTTCTGCACGATGTTCCCAGCCACATTCCTCCTCCCAGGACTGCCATTCTGTGGGCACACTGCCATGCCACGCATCCACTATGAGCACACGGGCATCTCCTGCTTGGCCAGCATCGACATCTCCACCAACATCTGGTTCTGGTTTGCCACCACCCTCCTGTGCCCAGGGTGGGCACGGTGCTCATCACAGCCTCATCTTCAGGGCCATCTTCAGGCTCTCCTCCATGGCCACTCAGGTCGAGGCAGCTGGGACCTGCAGCTCTCGTGCGTGCGTTATGTTATATTCCACACACCAGCACTGTTTTCATTTTTCACTCTTTGCTTTGGCCACAACGTCTCCTACTGTGCCCATGGTCCCATTGGCCAACTTCTTCTTGCTCCTACTGTCTGTGTTAAATTCCATCATCTACACGTTTAAAAACAAGCTAATCAGGGAAAGGGTGTCCTGTCCCAGATCACAGAATCACAGAATCACAGAATTGTAGGGGTTGGAAGGGACCTCCAGAGATCATCGAGTCCAACCCCCTGCCAAAGCAGGTTCCCTACAGCAGGTCGCACAGGTCGGCATCCAGGCAGGTCTTGAACATCTCCAGAGAAGGAGACTCCACCACCTCCCTGGGCAGCCTGTTCCAGTGCTCAAGATGCTCTTTAGGGCTGGACAATGGCAATGACAGGGATGTTCTTCCTACGAGAGGAAATGGCCTGCATCAGATAAGCCAAGTGTACGTGTGTGCAGTAACACGGCTTCCTCCTTTTTTAGACTCAGCATCTCTACTGAGCAGATTTCCTGATAGATCCTTCCCCAGAACAAATCGCATCACTCCTACAGAAGGAAAAAATAGGGAGGAACCACGCAGCAGAGTTTTAGCTGAAGCAGCCTGGTGCTGTCCCACGAACATCAGAGCTTTATCAGCGGGTTTGGTTGTCTCAAGGCCAGGAGAAGCAGCTGAGCCAAGGTGTGTTGGAAGCACAGTCCTTACTGCATCTCTGGTAGCACGTGATCAACGAATGGATTATCACAGACCGGTTGGGGTTGGAAGGGACCCCTAAGATCATCTGTTACCAACCTCCCTATTGCTCACAGCCTGGCTTTGGTTGGGTGGGACTTGGAGCAACCCGGTCTAGAGGGAAAGCCTGGGAAGGCCTGCAGCCAATCATGACCCAACGGACAGGAACCCACCAGAGGAGCTCTGGCTCAGCTCTGCAGACCCATGGGGGGGTGTTCAGGTGTTCAGGGCTGTGCATCTCCTGAGAGCCTGCGTTCGCTTCCACCTCTCATCATCAACTTTGTACCACGGAGAATAACTGTTCTTATTGATGACTCCTTTCGAGTCTTTGTGATCGCTGTGTTCCCTAATTAGCTGATACAAATTGCTGCTGTTTGCAGCCTAATATTCATGGATATATCCAGTACTTTGTTGGCAACATTTTAAAATTTATTGAAGCATTTACTTCTTTTTATTTAACCAGAGAAAGCAGACAGAACATAATTCCCCATTAGACATCGTCTTAAGAGGCAAATCAACAGAAAAATTGCATTTGGTTAAAATGTTTATGCAGTTCTATCACTCACCATCATACGCACTTATTCTAATTAATAGTATCTTGTGTGCAATGCAAGAAGCCACGTCTGACCACAAGGATGGCTCACATTTCTGCTGAGTTTTATTGCCCAGGTCCTAGCAGAGTTATTCAGGCTGGCAGCAGGAGATGACTTTGCCCCTGTGATCACAGATAGACCCTCAGCTCCAAAAAGTGACCGTGGAGTCACTCCTGCAGCTTTCTGGGGGCCAAGTACAAATCTATGTGGCTTTCACGTCTCATTCACCGGGGCTCAGCGTGGTGGGACCAGCAAGCAGATGTTGGCCCTAAGGACGTGAGCAGAGGGAGGAGCATGTTTTCCCAAATCAGAGACAGTCTGATTGTTGAGTTTCCATCCCTGGGGGCATTCAAGGCCAGGCTGGATGTGGCTCTGGGCAGCCTGGGCTGCTGGTTGGCGACCCTGGGTTGAAACAAGATGATCATCGTGGTCCTTTTCAACCAAAGCCATTCTATCGTTCTGTGATGATTCTATGATTATTGGGATCATAAGTAGAGGAGACAGGGATGTTCAAGTCCTTGTAGTGCTCCTCTTCAGATGCAAAACCTATGCCAAAAGTGTTTCTGTCTCACAGAGGTCACATCAAGGTGACCGGGTCACACTGGTGGCATCCCAGTGCCCACAGGAAAGAGTAAGATGGAACCCTGACCCACTGAAACTGCAGCCTTGTCGGGAGGAAGGAACACCACAAGTACCTCTATGGTGGCCAGCCTCGTGCCGGTCCTGGTGGCTGGTCACGATGGATGTACTCCCCATGGGCCGTGCATGTGATAGCACACATCCTGGGCTGGCTCCCTGCAGGATGCAGACTGGACCCGGAGCCCAGATGTGATCCCATCAGTGCCACACTGAGGAACCACAGCGGCTGCAGCTTCACGACAAGGTCTGCTGGTGGAACAGCATCTGCAGCCCACAGGGGGCCCAGGGACGCTCCTGCTGCCGGAGCCTGCTGAAATAAAAGCGCCACTTAAAATGTAATTTAAAACAGAAGCAGTGGGACGAATTTGGTCAGGCCTAAGGCCATCTATGGCAACAGCACACTGTGTCCCAGAGCACTGTTTTTATTTGTGCTAATTGCCATTATAATAACGACTGCTGTGGCTCAGCTGTATATTTGAGCTCTGTGGGATCTTCTTTCTGTGTTGTGTTTCACGATCCGTGAGTCATTCTGATTGCAGTAAGGCTGTCAGCTCACAACCATCCTAATTTATGATCCTAACTCAGCTGTCCCAAGAAGCTCTGATGCTCCCTGGCAGTGTCCTTCCAGGGGCTGGGGTCAGTGTAAGGAGCACAGTGATGGAAATTCCTCCCTTGGTTCAGCTGGGAGTGCCCCATTTTGCATAGAATCATAGAAAGATAGAATGGCCTGGGCTGCAAAGGAGCACAGCGCTCATCCAGCTCCAAGCCCTGCTGTGTGCAGGTCGCCAACCAACAGCCCAGGCTGCCCAGAGCCACATCCAGCCTGGCCTTGAATGCCTGCAGGGATGGATGGGGCATCCACAGCCTCCTTGGGCAACCTGTGCCACTGCCTCACCACCCTCTGCCTCCAAAACTTCCTCCTCACATCCAACCCAAACCTCCCCTGTCTCACTTTCAAGCCATTCCCCTTGGCCTGTCACCACCCACCCTCACACACAGCCGTTCCCCCTCCTGTTCATCCGCTCCCTTCAAGCACTGAAGGCCACCATCAGGTCTCCCTGCAGCCTTCTCTTCTCCAAGCCAAACAAGCCCAGTTCCCTCAGCCTTTCCTCACAGCAGAGCTGCTCCAGCCTCTGCTCAGCTGATAGTGGCTCAGGCTCAGCAAAGCACTCTGGCTCATTTATAAAATCACCATACAATATATATGCTACTTCATCTCAAAAATCAAGACAGATGGGCAGACGGTGTTCTGCCCTGTGTACAAACTCTGTCACCCTCCCACAGCAGATAAATGATCTGATTGATCTGACGTATGCTCAACAAATTCATTCAAGTTTCTGCTTTTCTTCATCCACCAAAATCATTTATTTGCACACATTTCCTAGGGATCTGGGTTCAAATTTACCCTAGAGTTTAAACCCCCTGGATGTGTTGCCCCGGGACACAGTTTAGCAGTTATGGTAGGATGGTTGGGTTGTGGTTGGACTTGATGATCTTTAATGTCTTTTCCAACCTGAAAATCCTATGATTCTATGAACATCCCAGGGAGACCCTGACCAGGAACGGATGGCAGCTGGGCACTGATGGAGCACAAGGCACCCATCCCACGAAGCTAAGAGCCCTGCCCCTGCCCCCAACCCTGTGCTGGCTCCTTACCTTTTCCTTCTGGCCACAATCAGGCCGAGGTGCTCTGTTTACTGGAAGTTTCTTCTCTCTGGAACAATCAGACCACTTTTTGACCTGGTTCAGGGATATTTGTTTTCTCAGCCTTTTCCAGGCTTCCTGTATTTCCTCCCTCCCTCACCACTGTGTCTGAATGGCGGTGAAAAGGTAAAGCTGCTTTTTTTAGTATTGCTCGAGGCCAAGATTAGATCAGTCATCAGTCTCAGTATATTACCGTGAAATAGAAAGCAAAGCACTGCCTTTGTCAGAGGTTCTCTGGATTTGGGATGGTTTCAGTGAGAAATGTCAGGGTCTGAATGCAGCACAGGAGGAGCCCGTGGCACTTCAGGTCCTGCTGCGCTCCAGAGACTCTGCGCTCCCAACTCTGTGTCTTCAAGGGTGAGATCAGCAAGGCTTCTGCTGATGACCAACAGCAAGATGAAGGATCCGAAGGATAACAAACATCAATAAGGTGATTTTTAAGCAGATGTGGGTAGATGATGCCCTGTTTTCCTATGCCATGCAGCGTCTGCTGTGACCACTGCACCAGAATCAGGGCAAAATTCATACTACAAATTGGGCTACAGCTTGATACATCCTCACTAGATAAAGAGGAGGAGAAGGGAGAGCAGCGGCTTCCCGTGCTCTGTATGCATAAAAATCCGTAGATGTGTTTTATATGAGAGTTGTGTGGAGTCCTGAGGGAGGATTTATCATATAACCCTGCAGCCCCTGCACTCACATGCTCAGCCAGGAGCCTCAGCTGCGATTTATTGCTTTGCACTGCACATACTGCACAAGCAGGGAAGCACTCCCTGCCCATCAATTCAGTTCAGAATGATCTTTGCCTGGGTAAGCCTCTGTGCTTAATTTCTTTTTAATCTCACCGATTGCAAAAGACAGAAGTGGGTGACTTGGGTGACTCCACTCCATAATAAGCGGGCAGTGGAACAGGAGGGTGCTCAGCTGAGGGAGGGGCTGAGGTGAGCCAGGCAGTGTCACAGCTCAGGCCAAATAACAGACACGGCTGTACGCTCACACGGCCCGTTGGTGCAAGCTTCCCATTTCACACCATCAGTAACGCAATAAATCCAATGAATGCAGACTTCAGACCTTCTATGCACGTATATGGAAGCACAAGGCTCGGATCACCAGCTGCAGCTCTGCTCTTTATGGTGCTTACAGACTCAGTCCTGCTGCTGGATCCCAAAGCAGCAGCACAGGGCCGGGTTGCTCCTGAGGAAGCCATCCCTGCACGGCAGGTAGCCGCGTGCTCAGGTCAGATGAGAGCAGGTGGACAAATTCCCTTTTGAGCAGGGTGGAAAGTAGAGGGAAAACGAGGCAGAAGCTCTCCAGGGAGGGGTACATCTTCAAACCGAATGGAAGCCCCCAGCCCTGCCCCTTGTCCTGCTCACCAAGGGAGGGACGTCCCTCCCTGCCAGAGTTGGGCTCCGAGGCAACCGACAGAACACCCACAGCATGCAAACTCTTGGTCCCATCGGCATTGCCTCGAACAGAGATGTGAGATACCACGAATCTCAGAGCCATTCCCATCCGGCTGTGTGCAGTGGTGAAGATTGCTACCCTTCAAATCGACGTTTGTAGTTCCTCTTGACTATCAGTCAGTCTAATTAAAGATAAACTAAAAGTAAACTGCATTCATAGAATGGCCTGGGTTGCAAAGGAGCACAATGCTCATCCAGCTCCAACCCCCTGCTGTGTGCAGGTCGCCAACCAGCAGCCCAGGCTGCCCAGAGCCACATCCAGCCTGGCCTCCAATGCCTGCAGGGATGGATGGGGCATCCACAGCCTGAGCTGAGTGGTGTGGTCAAAGCAATAGAAGAGAGATGGCATCCAGAGAGACCTGGTCAGGCTTGAAAAGTGGGCACATGAGAACCCAATGAGGTTCAAGTGCAAGGTGTTGGGTCAGGAGCTTATAAACAGGAAGGAGACCAACTTCTTACACGGTCTGACAGAGGTAGGACCAGGGGAAATGGCTTTAAACTAAAAGAGGGGAGATTTAGGTCAGTTGTGAGAAGGAAATGAGTGACATTAGCCCCATGGTTCCACTTGTCTTTAAATGAGTGTTTTGCCTGCCAGAAGGAAAAAGTGCATCAAACACTGACATGGGGGCTGGAAACAGGGGATGTTGCTGGAAAGGCCTGACGTGGACACCCACACCTTCCCTGCCAGCCCCTCCACTCATGCACAGTTTTCCCAAAGTGGGAGATAGCAGCTCTTTGAAGCTTGGAGATGCACTGTTGATAGGAATAGTCCCCTGACTGCATTGGCTGAGTATTAGAAATGTTGCTAGTGTTTGGCTTTGGCTGCCCTCAGACTACAGCTTTATCTCTTTTCATCTGCAATTGGACATTTTTACCAATCCTTCTTATCTTTATTGATACCCATCGTTGTGGCATGCAGTGCTTTGCCATGAACATCCCCATCGGTGGGGACTCCCAGCTGTGAAACAAACCAGACCGCAGACCAACCTACCATCACACTGCCCTTCCAACAACCACCCTTCTCTTCCCTGTTCTCCTCCTATTTCTCCCTCCTGCCCCACCACAAACCTCCTCCAGGTTGTGCCAGTGATCGTTCTTGACACTCTCTGCAATAATCCCAATCTTATCTTCACTCCCTTTCTCAGCCATTTCAGCTCTTTGTCCCGTTTTTCCCATCAGTGAACTCTCCAGAGAGATTGCTGCTCAGCCCGAGCTCGACTTATGTTCTTTTTCACCCTAGGTATGGTTCGTGGACACAGCACTTACTATGAACAGAAACATTTCTTCTCGGTGCATCCACTTCCTTTGCTTGGTAGTACTTTCAGTATCTGCTCCTCTCCCCAGCCCTCTCAGCAAGATAAAGGCTCAAGAACTGAGCTCACCCGAGTCATCGAACCACAGCCATTAAAGGAGTGCTTCCCTGGTTATTTCACTGGGATTCTGTCTGGCTCATTTCTGTGAATCAATACAAGCATCCCATCGAATCTGCACACAAATTCAGCACTGGCATTTATTTATCTGCAGTTGTGCAGTTAGATGTGAGATTTTCTTGTTCTCTCGAGGCTATATTGCAAGTAAAGGATTTCATTAGCAGAATGAGTTGGAAAATTGAGAGGACTGAGAGCGTTTAGATTTCCATTTTCATGTTGCTCCTCTTAACAAAACCATCTGGAATGGATGAAAGCTCCTGTGCAGTGAACCAGCAAGGCTATTATGGAAGAAGCACACAGCAGTACTGTGCTACTGCCACTGACATTGGCTTGTGATGGATTGTGCAGCCCTTCAAGAACATAGCGAAGGCGCAAGAAATCGAGGTAAGTCTCTATTAGTGAACCAAAGACACAAACTAGAATCGATCCGACACCATCAGTCTGCCAAACCTGCACAGATTTACATTCTGCACTCTGGCTGTCTCGCTGTGCTGCTTTATGAACTGCTGCTCAAAGGAGAGCTTGAGGGTGCAGGAGCATCCCACCATGGCAAGAGCCAGCAGCACACAGCCCACAGCATCTCCATCACCCATTACTGTGATAAATACCAACACGTGGGGTCACAACTACCACCAGCATTATTAGTTATAGGAACAGCAGTATTGCTCTGCTATTAAATGTGGAGGTTGGTGGCCCTGCATGCAGCGTGGGGCTTGGAGCTTCGTGATCCTTGAGGTTCCTTCCAACCCAGGCCATTCTGAGATTCTGTGAAAAGAGAGGACAGTTTGCCTTTGTCCCATAGACAAGTGATGAATTTGCAGTGCTGCCAGGCTGTGGGTGCTGCCCTGAGCTGCAGGGACAGCTGTGTGCATTTTCTTCTCTTTCCCCATGGGGAATTTTCTAAATATTTGGTAGGTGCACAATCAAGTGCACCTTTTTATTTAAGGTTCTCATTTAAATGGCAATAAAGCACAGCCAGGCGCAGCAACGTGAGGCTGAATCACCCATACTGGACACTCTGCTCCGAGTCACTGCTGAGAAGGTAAATCTGACTTAATGTGGGCTGGATTTCCATGGTGGCCAGGAACAGGGCTGATTGCTGCCCAGTGGTGCCTGCAGGTGAAAGGAATTTCTGAAAATTGGTGTAGGACAAGGTGAGCTGTGGAAGGCTCCGGCCCATGGTCCTTTACTCAATGGAGTCTGAGCTCTGTCCCCTGAAACGCTGCAGAGCACAGCAAGAGGCTGCAGAAAGGGCCAGTGTCTGTAGGTCAAACCCTCTGCTTCACTGCCCACTGAGCAGCCCCTCGGTTACAGCTCAGAGGGATTTAGGAGAAAAGCTCGTGCTGAATGCTAGGAGGACAGGAATCAGCAACAAGAAGTCCTTCCTCTGCTGCACGAACCTAATGCTCACTCAGTGCTTTGCCCAGACTGCACCCCATGTCAAGGTGAGGTCGCACCATGCAGTACCCAATGCTCTGCAGCCCTCCCAAGTCGCCCAGCTTCACTTCCAGTGGCCACATATTTTTTTTCCATATAAGCTGAAGAAGAATCATGCTCAGCAAAGCCCATCCTCCGCCCTGCCAACATTTTGCAGTTCCCTTTTATGTGCTTTTCAGGAATGCTACTTAAAAAGCAACCAGCACTAATGGACCCCAGTGCCTTCAAAAGCAGTTTCTTAGAGGACCTTGCCAGCTAGTTCCCCAAGCAGCCTGAAGTCTGCTCTTATAGACTCATAGAATGATAGAATCACAGAATCATAGAATCATAGAATGATAGCATGCCTGGGGTTGCAAAGGAGCTCAATGCTTATCCAGCTCCAACCCCCTGCTGTGTGCAGGTTGACAACCAGCAGCCCAGGCTGCCCAGAGCCACATCCAGCCTGGCCTTGAATGCCTGCAGGGCTGGGGCATCCACAGCCTCCTTGGGCAACCTGTGCCAGTGAACACTCTCCCCTTTATTCAGGGGAGAGCTGAAATTGTGGTGACAGCTTTCTCCCTGTCACTGTTTTAAACTCAACTATTTCATGGTCAATACGGCTGGGACAGCCACCAGCTGCCACCTCACCCGTGAGTCCCTCTCTGCTTACAAGCAAGACACTGGCTATAAATCCCTTGCCGAGCATCTGCCAAAGGTAAGGAACCTCTCAACCCCAAGGAGTGACCTTGAGAGGCATCCCTGCTCAAGCAGAAAATCCTATCTGTCTCCTATTTATGGAGTAAGATGATTGACTATTGCTCATCTTTGCATCCCAGCCATGTTGGGTAGGCAATGTTGACCGTCACCCCTGCATCCACCTTAGCCTGGTTCTGCTGTCACAACCAGACCCATCCGTCCTGATGGCTATCACCCGAGAGGGGTAGAGAGGAGGGCCGGGCTGTGGGGCAGGGCAGCACCAACACTCCATCCCATGACCACAGACAGTGGTCCTGACCCCAGGAGCAGCAGTGTGGTCCCCTCTCACCTCTGTGCCATAAGTGGTGCATTGACCATCCGTGCACTTAGGGATCCTCGGTAAGCAGACTGTGAAGTGCTGCTCCTTGCTATGTATTACTCCCCACGTTCTGGGTGGCTGAAGTTGCACCGAACCTATGTATGCAATATGATAATAAGTAAATGAACAAATAGCTGAGGTAGTAAAATCACAGCTGGATGAAGGATGCAATAGGAGGCAACGAATCTGCACTCTGCATATAACCCAATTATAAACCACTGATAAGGTGTAATGTAACAGGAGGTGATTAATCAAAATCACATCCCATAATTACAATAACGTTAAAAAAAAAACCACAAATATTTGAGTGACTACTTGTACCTACAGCAATATCATCCTCCAATATAAAACCACGGAAGGCTGCCATATAAACACGACCTTTCCCAATGTACACAAGCACAGCTTCATCAGAACGCATTTCAAAATGACAAACACTCTGTTTAGCACCAAGACAAATATCTTGGGCTTTGGTGGCCTTCCTCCCACAAATAAATCCTCGTTGTTCCCCGGCAACGCACACGTTCACATCAACAGCTTGCCATTTGTTTCTGGCTCATTGGGCCCCCTTGCAGTGCTTTACGAGCATCGTCCCGCTGTGATTTAGTGCTGGGGCAGTGACTGAGCGCACGGTGCTCGCCGAAGCATTTGGTGGTACCAGGATGTGAGAGCTTCACTGGGGATGGGGCTGCCAGCAGGATTAACCAAATATCACCGAGACTGGGATTTGTCCTCCAGTTCAACTGGATGATCCCAAATCACTTCTCAAATTTCAGAGGTAAGTGCCTTCCTCGCCGTCTCTTGTAATCGTTACTGCCGTAGATTAATTGCACCCACAGTTGAGCTCGGACACAATTAAGAGTTCGTGTTTCTTGAGCTCTTACGTCCACAATTAGCTGGTTGTTCTTCGACTTAATATCTGTACGCAGAACTCTGATGCAAAGTATTTCTTTCCTTATTTTTCCTTCCTCTCCTTTTTACTTCAAACCGCAGCAGCAGACCGGGGCTAACGACGGTGCTTGCACCAGGCTGCTTGGATTTCAATTATGCAAACTGAATCCTTTGCTGGATACGCCGTGTGGTTCCACTTCTCTCATAACAACGCCCACAGCCCTGGCAGCAGCAGCAGCAGCCACGTGGGACCCCATCACACACCTCCGATGGGCTGCGCCGTCCCAGCGAGCTCCGATGTGCTGGAGGTGTGTGGAGGTCCTGGCAGGGACACGCTGTGCCCAAAGCACTCGCCCCACAGCTGCTCCCCCAGATCCGACCCCAGGGGAGAAGCACCCTGTGCCGGATGGCACCAGGCAAAGACCCACCGAGGATGGAGCGAAGGCAGCTGGTCCCCATGGACTGAATGGATACGGGACCAGGCTGAGTGGGAATGGCCCCATTTTCTGCACTGCCACGTGTGCAGGTACCCTTGCGGGGGCAGGGAGCACACGTTTGTGGGGACACATCAAAGGTCTTTCTGAGGAGATGCGGGGAACCACGCAGATGTGGCATCTGTGGGAAAAACAGCAGCAGAAAACGAGACAGAAATCGTGACTACAGCATCTGAATAGATAAATGTGGGAGCAAGGAGGGAACGGCTCTCCTGACACACAGATGAGCCTCTCCAGTATACCGCAGGTCTTCAAAGAAGAGGACCAGACAGACCCAGGGATTCCCTCTGCCTGGGTTCCAATGCCATGGGGTGAGGATGATGTCCTGCACGCTGGTGAACAGCTGAACCATGAAGCAAAGGCGCGCGGCTGTCCTCTACAGCAATCCCCGACTGTGGCTGTCTGTGCTGGGACTTCTGCTCTTGATCCAGGAGAATGAGTGTGGTGATGGGATTAAATCACAGAATCACAGAATCACAGAATCACCCGGGTTGGAAGGGGCCTCAAGGATCATGTAGTTCCAACCCCCCTGCCTAGCAGGGCCACCAAACATCCACATTTAGATCAGGTTGCCCAGGACCCCGTCCAACCTGGCCTTGAACACGTCCAAGGACGGGGCATCCACAACCTCCCTGGGCAGCCCGTTCCAGGGCCTAACCACTCTCCTTGTAAAGAAATCACTGCAGGAACAGGAGGACCAGCTGCAAAACTCTGCAAAGACCCTCGTAAGGCTGAGTCACCTGACAATGAAACAACAGACAAAAAAAATCTGTTCTGATCAACATGAAAGGATGCGTTTGGGGAACAAAGCACAACACTTCAGATAGAAAATGACAGGCTCGTGGCTAACAATTATCTCCCAGGAACAAGCTGTCACAGCTCCGATAGCTTTACAGCAACACAGTTCAGTGATCAGCAGCTTCCAAAAACAAACCCGATATTAGAAATTCCTCAGTGAGGAACAGAAAACAGGAAGGGCAGCGCCGTGCATCAGAAATGCTGCTGCTGCTGCAGCGCTGTGCCACGGGGAGCAGGAAGACGTGGCAGGAGGGATGAGCAAGCAGCGTGAATGGGGTTTGTAAAGGGACAGCTGGGAGGAGATGGGGCACAGGAGGCAAAGGCACAGAGGAGGTGAGCGGGGGCAGACTGCTCCTTGTCACCGCCACTGTGACAGCTGGAAGCACAAGGAATGGGAGAGTGCGTGTCTGGCTCAGGACCAAAGAATGGCCAGGGTTGAAGGGAGCTCAAGGATCACAAAGCTCCAAGCCCCCCACCAATGCAGGGCCACCAACCTCCCCATCTCACAGCAGCCCAGGCTGCCCAGGGCCCCATCCAACCTGGCCTCCAACACCTCCAGGGATGGACGGGGCATCACAGCCTCTCTGGGCAGCTGTTCCAGCACCTCACCACTCTCTCTCTAAACAACTTCCCCCTGACATCCAACCTCCAGCTGCCCTCCCTCAACTCCAAACCATTTCCCCTTGTCCTGCTGCCATCTCCCCTTTCACGGAGCTGACTCCCCTCCTGTCTGCAGGCTCCCTTGAGGCACTGCAGGCTGCACTGAGGTCACCCCGCAGCTTCTCTTCTCCATGCTGAACAAGCCCAGCTCCCTCAGCCTGTCTTTGTAGGGAGGTGCTGCAGCCCTCTGCTCATCTCTGTGGCTCCTCTGCACCCTCTCCAACAGCTCCCTGTCCTTCTTGTCCTGGGGGCTCCAGCCCTGGACGCAGTGCTGCAGATGGGGCCTCACAAGAGCAGAGCAGAGGGGGACGATCACCTCCCTGTCCCTGCTGGCCACCCCCTGCTGCTGGAGCCCAGGATCCCGTTTGCTTTCCCAGCTGCAACAAAGGGAACACAGCAGTGCTTGTGCAGCACGTGGCCAGGCTGTGGAAATCACTAAAATAAGGTCTTGTGGAGCTACAAGTTTTCAGGAGTTCAATTGAAGATAAGGCCCTTAGGCAGGCAGGTTCACCTCCAAATTTCAGTGCTGGGATGGAAGCAAAACAGCCCCCAGCCTCGCTGTAGGAGACCTGCTTTTGGGAAGGGGTTGGACGTGATCCCTGGCTGTTTCTCCCAACCCCAAAATCCAATTCTATGGAAACATGTACTGTGCCAGTAGGAAGCTCTGCTGGTCTGGAGCTCTCCTGCTTGGTCAGACCCCCACTTTTCCTTTCGGTTACTGATCTCACAGCTTTGCAATAACTGCACCTCTCCCCTCCACAGCTGGCCTCTATTTTTGTGCTGGGAGTTATCCTTCCTCCCCCTGAGACAGCAGCACTTATCATAGAATTACGGCCTGGGTTGGGAAGAACTTCAAAGATCATTTAATTTCAACCTCCCTGCCACGAGGGGGTTCTGCATGCCCTGCTCTGTGATGAGCTCTTCTGTATTTATTGGTGGTGCATGGCAGAATCCTGGATCTGCTCTCCTTCCCCTGTTTTATCTCATGCAACAGCATACAGAAATTCAAACTGCCTTGTGTGAAGCAGAGGGAAAAGGACTCTGTGTGAGTGGCCACAGCAGATAAGAGCCCAGACCTCCCCACACACCTCCACCACACACCAGATTGCTGCAGAAGGTTGGGGCAGCCCGTTGCCACCACACAACTACTTCCAAGGCAATGAATGCTGGCTGGAGTCAGAGCTCCTTAAGCACATTAAGAAAGTAATTGCAAGTGCCAGCACCTGTGTCAGAAGGCTTTCCTATTAGAGCTGACTGCAGGAGGCTGCTGCTCTGAGTGCTTTGGAGGGGGCTGGAAAGCCTCGAGGCAGGTAATGGTGCTTTCTGGTTGGGTTTGTTTGGTCAGCGAGGGGTTATTTGGCTGTGATGTTGGTGGTGTTTTGTTTTTGTTGTTTTTTTTTTCTTTGCAATATTACGTGTACATAGGTTTGATGCAAGTTAGCTCCGTTCCTTGGGACTGAATGTGTTTTCTTAGTTTTGAAATCACTCCTTTCTGTGTCACTTCAGTGCTGTCAATCCATCCTTCTGTGTTCTATGAAGTGCTCTGTAAAACCTGGAGTCATAGAATGGTTTGGGTTGGAAGCAACCTCTAGGGTCATATAGTTCCAAGTCCTGCTATAGGCAGGAACATCTCCCTCTAGAGCAGGTTGCTCTGGCCTGACCCTTTCCCTTGCTAGTCAAGGGATGCAGAGCAGCTCTGCTGTGTGAGGAGGCAACTGCTGAAGTTCTGGGTGTGCAGAG
Organism: Tetrao urogallus; assembly: GCF_951394365.1. Taxonomy (NCBI): domain Eukaryota; kingdom Metazoa; phylum Chordata; class Aves; order Galliformes; family Phasianidae; genus Tetrao; species Tetrao urogallus. The sequence continues at coordinate 325,433 of NC_136813.1, read as the reverse complement.
GAGGAGGCATGGCAACATGAAGCTGCTTTCTGTTTCCTCGAGTTTGAACTCCAAGTTGTGGGTTTCTGAAGACCCAAATGAAGCAAATAACAGCTTTTCTTTCTTGATGCCCTCCTGGAAATGAGAAGGGTCTCTTGCAGCTCTTGGTGTACTGGTGCATTTAACTACGACTTCTAAGCAGCTTGCCACCAAGATTCTTGAACTAGAGAAGAATTTTTTAACTAAATACTTGGAATCTAAAAGCTCTGCAGGTGGTGGCTTAATGCAGAAAGGCCCCAGCTCCAAATGGGTCCCACACAGCATCCCTCTTCTGAGCAAGATGCTCCGTAGGACGCTTCAGTCAAGCACCCTGAATGCAAAAAGAATGTTGTGCCTCCCAGGTGGAGCTGCTCAGAAGACAACACGTGGCTGACCTTGCTGCCTTGCCTGGGGGAGCTGCTGCTGTGTCCTTGCTGATGAGCATTGCTGGCAACCTGCCTGTTGTTTCCAGGAGCTTGTGCAGTGTGTTGGCTGCTGCTGCTCTGTGACATCCCCGACCCCATGGGGCTGGCCGTGGAGATGCGAGCAGGGCAGGTGCTGCTGGTGCTGTTGGCTGCCTCTGTGGTGATGCCTGCCAAGGACCCGCTGCTGAACGTCTGCATGGATGCCAAGCACCACAAAACCAAGCCTGGCCCGGAGGGGATGCTGCATGGCCAGGTATGGTGCTGCTGTTGGGTTGAGTGGGGCTGTCTGTCCTTCCCCACAGGTGACTGGGGCTTAGCAGCCACCTGCCTGAAGAAGACTTGTGCTGAGAAGGAGGCCTGCTTGCTTGCTGCTTCCTTCTAGGCAAGGGCTGAGATGGTGGTGTGGGTAATTGGAATCGTGGTCACGCTTCCTTTCACCACGGGGCCTCCTTCCCAAGGTTCAGGTACTGAAGATGAGAAGATAATGGATAGCAAGGGAAAGATGTTTTCTCTATTCCCTCTCAATGCTACAACTCCTTCTCTTATTGAAGGGCTCTGATGCCAGGTCCTTGGTGTGGGTGGGACTAAGCAAGCCAGGATGCATTTTTTCCCTTCCTCTGCCTGGCACCCATTTCTGCTGAGGATCTGACCCTCAAGTTTCTCCTCTTATTTTTCCTCTAACACAATTTTGCTGCAATCTTGAGTTCTTTGGTCCAAAATACCCAAGAGCCACCTGGAGGAAAAAAAAGTACTCTTGCTGGAGGCTTTATGGCATGCTGACACGTGCAGCATCCTTGAGCTCCCTTAAGACCCTCTGCACAGCCTTCTGCTCTGTTGCAGTGTGCTCCCTGGAAGGACAACGCCTGCTGCACAGCCAACACCAGCTCAGAAGCCCACAAGGACCAATCCTACCTGTACAGCTTCAACTGGAACCACTGTGGGGTGATGCCACCCAAGTGCAAGCGTCACTTCATCCAGGACACGTGCTTGTACGAGTGCTCACCCAACCTGGGGCCCTGGATTGACCAGGTAGGGTCAAATTCCATGTGATGGAGTGGACATACAGTGCTGTCACGTGCTGTATGGTGGTCCTCCATATGATGTGCTGTGGCAGTATAGGTGTGTGCTGCCCAGGGATGCTTCTGTTTTTCTACTGGGTTTGAACAGGTGGATGGAATGGATGCCTTACTGTCCAGCCTCGTTGTTCTAGGGCTGATCTTTTGGCTCTGGTTTTGGACAACAGTGGTCTGGGCTGGGAGGGGACTGTAGGGTGCAGCAGATCCTGTGCCCCAGCTTTCCAGGGCTCCCACCAGCGTGCGTGGTCCAATTCCCTTGTAGGCTGACAGCAGCTGGCGGCGGGAGAGGATTCTGCATGTGCCACTGTGCAAAGAGGACTGTGAGGAATGGTGGGAGGACTGCAAGGACTACGTCACGTGCAAAGAGAACTGGCACAAGGGCTGGAATTGGGCAACAGGTCAGTGGGCTCTGACCTGGCAGAGAGCCTTCCCTCCCCCTGCAGGAAAGGCCCCTGGAGTGATCCTGCTCCCAACCAGTGGCTGCTGTCACTTCTCTATGGGGGTTGCAGATGGGGAGGCAGCCAAGCCACCAATGTCACTGTTGAGATGCGACGACCCGAGGGCAGGCTGCTGGCCTGCTTTTCCCTCTGGAAAGGAGCAAGCAAATAGCTCATGTTCTTGTTTCCTTCTCTGCTGCTTCCCTCAGGAACGAATCGCTGTCCCTGGGGCTCCATGTGCAGACCCTTCACCCAGGTCTTCCCCAGACCCAAAGATCTGTGCGAGAAGATCTGGTCCAACTCCTACAAATACACCACAGAACGCCGAGGCAGCGGGCGCTGCATCCAGATGTGGTTTGACCCCGCGCAGGGGAACCCCAACGTGGTTGTGGCCAAGTACTACGCCTGGAGGAAGCGATCCGCTCCTGCCAGGACGCAGGACGTGACTCCTGAGACAGGCAGAGCTGCGTGCGCCGTGCCGTGGCTCATCCTGCTGCTGGCCCTCGTGCTGCTCACTGCAGGCTGGGGGTCCCATGGCTGGAGGTCCCTGTGACACCTCCCCGAAGGGATGCGGCTTCTCTTTCTGTGAAGGAGGCTGTTCCTGTGGCATGAGTGGCAGTCAGTCTGTTCAGTTCACTCGTGTGCCCCAGTGGATGCTCAGCATGGACTGTGTTGTTGGACTTTGCTGCTGCCTCCAGCTGATGGAGGCAGTGATTTCCCATCCTTTGTGTCTGAGCTCCTTCTGTCTTCCTCCCCTGCGTTTGCTGCCTCCTGCCCGTAGGGCAGGTGTTGATGTCTGTGCTCTGGGTGGGTGTAGTGTTTGTTTGTGATCCTTTTCTGAGCACCGCATCCCTGGAGAGTGGAGTTGGTAATAAAAGAATTGCTCTGAATCAGCCTTGTCTGGAGGCCGCGTCCTACCAGGGAGGAAGAAGCTGGGGTGGAACAGAGCTACTGGTCTGGGTGGTGGCAAGGGATCTGCAGATGTGGAAGTCTGCCTAGGGGTTGGAAAGCTGCAGCCTTATCTCCTGCCCTGATCACTCCTTTAAAACTGTGCTCTGCTGCATCTCTCTGCAGGAGATGCAGTTACATCCCTGCATGGGGATCCCACAGCAGCCCATACCCAGACGGGGCAGAACTGCCTGTACTGTCTTCTCCCTCATCAACCACTCTGCTGTGTTTCTTCCTCCCCCATCTGAGTTCAGGGACTCTGGGATCTTCTAGGCACAGACTGCTAGTGCTACACCACTGCTGCAGCCTGGTGCAGGCAGCACATGCTTTTCCAGCAGCTGCATCTGAGAAACATCTTAGCAGAACAGAGAGGCGTGGAGTTCCCCCTTTGAGATCTCTAAAGCAGCATGGATGTGGTCCTGTGCACCCTGTTCTGGGCGTCCCTGCTGGAGCAGGGCTTGGACCAGGCAGACCCTGAGGTCCCTTCTGAGTTCAGCAGCCTGATTCTGTGAGGGGCTCACCCTGCAGCTGTGCATGCCATGTATTTGGGAAGCTTCCTCTCCTGCACAGCTGTGGTGAGGCTCAGGCTGATGCTGCAGCTCACAGCCCCTGCTTAGGCTCAGGCTTTGGCCACGTGCCGGTGCTGCTTCAAAACATTCTCTTCCCTGGAGGCAGCAGCTCCCACCCTTTACTTTGGATTTGCAGACTGTGGAAGGAGCTGTGTGAAGCTGCCTGCTGTGCTGGTTTGTTTTCCTTCCTCTGAAGTAGAAACAAGTCTCTGAAGGAGGGCTGGAAATAGCTTTCCTTTTGGGAGGAACAGTGAGGAGGACAGTAATGGGGAAGTGCATGGTGCTGCTCAGCCCACAGCTGTCTGGTCTGCTGGGCTTTATTTGATTTAAGGAGGCTTGAGATCAAATCAGTTATTTCCAGAAGCTTTTGTCTTTAAGCACCTTAATGATGCAGCCCCTTGCAGCTGGTTACTTACTGCCTACTCGTACATGGAACAGAACCTTTTTTCCTCCTTCAGTGCACTGTCTGCAAAAGCTGAAGCTGACTTTGTGCCCTGGCTTTGGAAAGGTCAAAAATGGCTTTGGGTAGAGAGTGAGGTTTGGGCTGCCTGGCCCAGCTGGGGATGGGGAACAGGAAGCACCTGGAATTGTTTCCTGCAGCATGGATCTGTTTAAAGGACAATAGGTGAAATTCCTTACACTTGAGGAGCTTTGCTTTGTGGAGGAATGCCGTTCAGGCAGCTCCCTGTGTCTGTTCCATGCTTGCTGCTCATGCAGGTTCTGGTCAACTCTGCCACCTTGTCAACAAGCAAGTTTCTGTCTCTGTAAGTGTTGTTGGATCCCTTCACGGCTGGAAGCAGCTGTCCCACCTCCACGTGCACTCCTCCAGGCCTGTCCTGAGGGAGGTCTGACCTTGCTGCTGTGTGCTGTTCTGTCCCCAGGGAGTTGCTCTGGGCTCAGCCACATCTCTGCTTTGTATGGGGACGTTCCATTGGAGATGCTCCACCAGCTCTGCTGAGAGCGAGAGCAAGATGAAAGGGCAGAAAGTGAACCTGCCACAGGGTGAGCAGCAGGGCTGCCCGTGTCCCCAGCATCCTCCTGCAGTGTGTGAAGGTGGATGGTCTGCAGGAGAACGCTGTGAGTGAGGCCAGGATGAGCAAAGTCCTAGAATTATTAGGTTGGGAAAGACTGCTGACATCCTCCAGTCCTGGGGCTGGGACTGGAGGTGGGCAGTGCAGAGGGTGCTGTGCACAGCCTCGTGCCCTGTCACAGGCACCGCGAGTCGTGGTACCAAACAGGAACACTTTGCCTGCCAACTTGGTATCACCTTTGGGTGCACTCAATGCCTTTACCCAGGTCATCAATAAAGGCTTTGGACAGGGCAGGCATGTCAAGGAATATTAAATTTCAATCATTTCAAAGACAGAAGCAGCTCCCCCGTGTACAACTATGACTTCCAAAATAAGGTTTCTTCGGAGCGGTTTTTAGTGTTTTCTTGTTCATTTGTCTGTTTTTATGCAGTTGAAGGTGAGCTGAAAAAAACTGAGTGCGATATCTCATGAGGAAAATATCCAGGAGAGGATTTCTCAGGAAGCTGTGGCCCTGAAGGCTGCAGTGGTGGTGATGGCCCTTTCCAACCAGGCCATCCTGTGATTTCCTGGAGTGCAGAATAGCAGTGCTTGGTCAATTTCAGTGCTTAGATGCTTTACCCTCTCCTTTCAGGCACAACATGCAGTCAAAGGACGATCCACGTCTGAACAGTCAGTGCTTCTATTGTACAGGTTATCTCCTAATTACCCCTGGTTCTGAGAAGGGAACCCTTATGGGGCCCCGCAGGCGTTTATTCCTGACCCCCGCAGTGCCCTGACCCGGCAGCCATCGGATCGAGGTGACTCACCCATTAGCCAAAGATAGCTTCCATATCGCTAATTATTCCATCTCCGTTCAGCAGAAGGACGCGGGTTTGCCATGGGGGAAGCAGGGTATGAAATGTGAGAAAAAGCAGCTGTGTTTTGTGGAAATATAATGGCTGCAACGCCGGCCCCTGGGTGCCTCCAGCTGCCAACAGCCTCTGGTGATGCATTTTCTGAACGATGTGTTTTCAGCAGGGCTGCCTGCCTGACCTGCCTCTCAGTTCAGGAGAAGCACGATTCCTTTTATTAGCCTAAAGGATGTAGCTGGAAGACGAGCTTGCAGAAATGCCTTCTTTCTATGAAATAAATAACAGCCTGCGACCGCTCGCAGTGAACACGGCGCCTAAGGGTGCTCAGGGCTCCAGGCAGAGAGGGACCAGAAGGGAAACACCAACTGCGTGGGGTCCCACGTGTGCCCCAGGCAGTGAGGAGGGGCTCAGCACCAGCATTTCTGCTCCCAGTCACCGTGCTGCTCAGAGCCCAGCCGTGCAGACTGAATGCCTGGCTTAAACCCAGGGCGTTCCACAACAGCATACAGGCATACCTTTATTTTTAGCACCTGAGAAATCCAGTCTGCACTGCTCTTTGCCTATGGAAATATGGAATGATGGTAGGGTTTGCCCAAAGAGGCTGTGGATGCCCCATCCCTGCAGGCATTCAAGGCCAGGCTGAATGTGGCTCTGGGCAGCCTGGGCTGCTGGTTGGCGACCTGCACACAGCAGGGCTTGGAGCTGGATGAGCGCTGTGTTCCTTTGCAACCCAGGCCATTCTGTCATTCTATGATTCTTCCATTTCTTGTTGCTGAACATGTCGTGTGAAATGAGTCAAAAGCACAATTAAAGTCGAGGCAGATTTAATTTCCAGCTTCCTCCTCCCCAGCAAGGCGTGCTGCCCGCTCTGAAGTACAAACCAGGCTGCTTTGTCACCGTTCATTCCTGAGACCTTCGTGGTCACTGCTGCTTATTTCCTTGGTGCATTCCCTCTGCACCGTAAGTATTTGGATCATCTGTTTCAGTATTTTTTCAGACAATAAATGCTACCCTGGAAGGTTTCTGTTTCCTCTTCCCTTTATGCTTCCCACCCTTCTGATACCGGGGTTACTTACACTCTGCTTTCCATCTTCATTTCTCTCCTGCTCCTGCCCAGGGCTTTGCCTGCACTCCAGGCGCTGCCCTCACACCCCCCCCACCCCACACCCTTGTACCTAGAGCCATCTGTTGCCTTTGCTTTTATTTTCTCCCACTCTGACGTGATTTCTTTCTTTGTTGTTGATGACAGGCTATTTTAAAGTGTTACGTGTGTTCATATGATTCACCATCCAATATGCCCCCCAGTATTTCAGTAACACAGAGACTCTTACACTGATCTGTCTCTAACTAAATACAAACTTTGTTCTTCCTTCCCATTCCTTTCTGCTTTACGTGCATTGCTGTGCCGTTCTGTAAGTCACTGCTAGTTTGAATAAGCTCATACATTCGTGTTTCTTTGTCTTTCATGCTTGGGATCTCTGCAAATGTGGTGATTTTGGCATGATTTTTAGCAGTTTTCTTGCTTATTTATTCTATTGGTAAAGTTTGGGAACAAAAAAAGAAGTTCTTCATATTCATGGAATGATAGAAAGGCCTGGGCTGCAAAGGAGCACAGCGCTCATCCAGCTCCAAGCCCTGCTGTGTGCAGGTCGCCAACCAACAGCCCAGGCTGCCCAGAGCCACATCCAGCCTGGCCTTGAATGCCTGCAGGGATGGATGGGGCATCCACAGCCTCCTTGGGCAACCTGTGCCACTGCCTCACCACCCTCTGCCTCCAAAACTTCCTCCTCACATCCAACCCAAACCTCCCCTGTCTCACTTTCAAGCCATTCCCCTTGTCCTGTCACCACCCACCCTCACACACAGCCGTTCCCCCTCCTGTTTATCTGCTCCCTTCAAGCACTGAACGCCACCATGAGGTCTCCCTGCAGCCTTCTCTTCTCCAAATGCAGAGCATTGTGGTCACAGAGTTTATGGGGGAATGACTGATCTATAAAGGCTCCCAGCACACACACAATGACATTTTTTGCCTGTTCCACTGAATGGACGTAAACCAGACTCCACTGAAGAGCTGTATTGATAGGGCTCTGGATAAGAATCCAGGTCGTATCTGTGGTGGTCATATGTGCTTTCAGTGGAGAAGGGAGCACCTTAGGAAATATTTCAGGGTTGAATATTCTCAGAAAATTCTCCCAGATCTGATTGGTTTCTCCTTGCTCCATTTTGCACAGGCCATGAATCCCTCGGCTTCCCAAATCTCACGCCCACCTTGCCTCCTATCAGCTGCAAAAACTGCTCTGACCCTCTCCAAAGCTGTGCTTGGTGCTTTAATGGCCCAGCAATTAGCAACTGAAGAGTTTGCCTTTGCTTTTCTCCACCTTACCTGCTGAGTTTGTTTCTCTCTGTGCTTTGTGTCCTCCTTTTGCTTTCTTGGCCTGACAGCCTTCAACACTTCTCACCTCCCACATGGGCACAAGAGGGATTTTGGGAAGAGAAAACAAAGTAAGCAGAAGAAAGGTTGAAATAAACAAAACAAATCAATAATAAATCAGTAAACCAAAGGCAGGAAAAAGGAACCATGCAAGAAGGAAGGGAGTGAGTGGGGGTTCTGCAGTCTGGAAGGGAGATGGCTGCCATAGAGGGGGTCAGAAGACATCTAGGTGTAATTGCTTGCTGTCTCTTTCAATACAAGAGCTAAGACACATTAAAATAGCAGGTGGCAAATTTAAAACCAATTATGTGAGTTGTTTTTCATTCAATAGGATTAAGCTTTGGAACATTTTGTCAGAGGGAGCTGCAAGGACCAGAACTCTGCAAGGGTTCAACTGAGCAATAGCACAAAGCCACAGAAAAAAAAATAAAATCCATTAAGGAATACTCAACGCAAACCACTGCTCCTGGTTCAGGATGTTCCAGAGCCCTGGGTCAATGGAGGCACGCAGAGCCGTGAGCCCTCTGTGCCTGCTGTGTGCTGATTCCTGCCCCAGCCACCACCAGGCTGCAGGATCCATCCCACGGGGCATCACTGAGCGTGTGGCAAGGAGATGGGACACAGGATGGGAGAGCTCAGGGGGGGATGAAGGGTGGGAGGCGTTTGCTGTCACCTGGCTGAGCACACAGGAGTGATGGAGCTGCTTTGCACCAGGAGGTGATGCAGGAGGAGCTGCTTTGCACCAGGAGGTGATGCAGGAGGAGCTGCTTTGCACCAGGAGGTGATGCAGGAGGAGCTGCTTTGCACCAGGAGGTGATGCAGGAGGAGCTGCTTTGCACCAGGAGGTGATGCAGGAGGAGCTGCTTTGCACCAGGAGGTGCTGCCCATGGGCCCCCGTAAGAAAGGCACTCAGGCCCTGTAAGGCATCATTCAGAATGCTTTTTATGAGAGCTATTCTACAAAGAGAACACCATGTAGACAACCTTGCACTCCTCCAGGTGCTGGGACTCTGAGCAGTGCAGCATCAAACACTCCTCTGCTCATCCCACAGCCACGCAGACCCGTCTGAGAAAAGGTCTGGGGTATTTGAGTTACTCTGCAAAAACCCACTGCCATAACCAGAGCTTCAGCAAGGATCCCTCAACGGAGCGGGAAGAAAGCGTGAGCAAGGCTGGGGGAGCCCAGCACACGTGGCAGCAAAGAAGAGGCACATGTGGCATTTGTGTGTGCCTGCCCCATGCACAGAGCAGGCTGGAAAGTGGCTGGGGCAGATGAATGCATCCCTCTCAGTTGGACACAGCACATGGATGAACTCTAATGCCATGGACATCCAGGAGCCACAGCTCGGCCCTCCCAGGCTTCGGATCCCGGCATCACCCATCAGACAGCAGCAATCCTGCTAAAGCATGGGGACTTTATGTCCCAGTTGCAGAAGAGTTAGAAAATACTAGATTGGAAAGGATCACTGTGATTATTTGTTCTGACATCCCTCATCACACTCACAGAAGAATTTCATATCCAGTTCTCTTATCAAGATCATCGTGCTTTTCAGACAACACACACACCACACGTTTGTCTTCTGTTTATGATACTTTATCCCACGGACATAAAAGAAAAGGGAAGAACTATCAGCAGCATATTTATTAACCACGCTTGGGGACCGGAGCAATTTGTGAAATCTACATCACTTACACACATCACTGCCCAGCTGTGTGCTCTCCGGGCTGCGGCAGCACACGCACTTCTTACTTCAGGGCAGAATCTCCTGCTCCATCACACGGCTGTCCAACAGCTCCAGCTCCTGTTGTCACACGTTCACCCTGCAGGGCATCCCGGCTCTGGAGGCTGCTCACCTCTGTCTCTCCACGTGCACTTCCATTTCATCCCTTATGGGGAACTGAGCCCCCCATCTTTGTTGTCAGAACCGACCCGAGCCTCCACCAGCCCATTACTGTTTCCTGCCCACGCTGGACGTCTCTGATTTAGGTTTCTCTCTCTCTACAGTATTTTCTGGGTCAATACTGCTGAGGGTTACTTTATCCATTCCTTCTCATTCTTAGAGTCCCCAGTGCTCCTGGCCATGGCTTTTGATCGCTATGTGGCCATCTGTTACTCACAGAGATACTCCTCCATCCTCACCCTAGCCAGGACAGGCAGGACTGAGCTGGCTGCCCTCTGAGATGTCTGCCGAGTGTGCTGCCATCACCCTTCTTGCTGAGGAGGTTGCTTTTCTGCCTCTCCCACCTGCCTTCCAACACCTACTGTCTGCACCAGGACCTGGTCAAGCTGTTGTGTGCAGTCATCACGCTCAGTGCTGTGCACACACGAGCTGTGCTCATCCCACAGCGCTGCTTGTTCCGCTGCTTACTGTTCTGTCATGCATTGTGATTTGTGAGCATTGCATCCCAGGAGGAGCATCTCAAGGTTTTGAACAACTGCTGGTCCCATATCCTGGCAATCCTGATCCTGCACGTTCCCACAGCTGGTTTGTCTGTGCTTCACTGCTTTGGCAAACACGATTCTCCCCTCATTCACGTCCTCGTGGCCAACACCCACCTGCTGGTCAGCCGCTTGCTGAACGCCATCATCTGCGACACGAAAACCAAACGGATCTGCAGGGGGGTCCTCAAGGTCCTCACGTCGAGGAGGAGCCTCTCCAGCACAGCACACGAAGTGCCTTCACAAACTGCTCACCACGAACTGCTGGGATGCACGCACTGTGCCACGCAGTTTGTGTTTGCTGGGTGATGGCACACTTCTGGCTGAAGATATAAACAACTGATATCCATACCGAGTGCATTGGCTATTTAACCTTAAACCAGAGTCCATTCTCTTTTGTCCTGTGATTTATCAGATTATTCCATCTGCATCAAGAGATTTGTTATTTCCTGCTCGCTGAAGAAGCTCATGCTCTAGGCAAACTTCACCATGAGAGGTGTTTTCTTCTCTTGAAAACACATTTAGTAACACAATTTGCTCAAGTGTTTGCAATGAGTACTGTCATGAAGAACTAAACTCCAGCCTGAGAAATAATTCAGCCTGTAATTAAGCCTGAGTTAAACCCGTACTGAAGCCATTAGAAACCAAAGAAAGCACAAGTCCTCCACATCCCTGTGCTATCTAAAGGTGGGTGAAAGCAACAGAGAGACTATTTGCCCACTCTTCTTTCATGGAAGCCCAAGTCTGCCTTAGGGAGTTCAGCCTTCCAGGCACGCAGCTCCTCAGCAGCACCACAGAAAAGCAGGATGGCAGGAAAGCTGTGCCGACTCTTTAATCCATTAATGGATTAATGGACTAATTAATCATTAATCATTAATCCAGCCGGGAGTCGGGGTGGTGTCACTGGGGTCCCTGAAGCACACAGACTCCCTGTTTGTCGGCAGCGTTACGGTGGGAGGAATTGGTGAGGTCTGGATGGGAGCTGACTCCATACACGTGTTGTTGAGAACGGTCTTCCTTTATTCATTCTCCCCAGCACATTAAATGTCTGTGCAAATGGATGCGCTGCACGCAGAGTCTTCATGTCTGCTTAGATTAAGTTTCTCAAACCAAATCCCACAGGCTTTTTAAAACGTCCAAGGGCTCAGATCCCAACTCCCACAAGGAAGATTTTTTCCTTTTATCATCCAGCCAAATTTTCCCCTCCTGTAAGTTTTGCCCTCAGCTTCGTGCGTGTTCTTCTCCAGGCAGCCTGGGCTGCTGGTTGGCCACCCTGCACACAGCAGGGGGTTGGAGCTGGATGATCGCTGTGGTCCTTTTCAACCCTGGCCATTCTATGATTCTCTGATGAGTGAGACTCTGTTTTTCCTGTAATCTCTTTCAGATATTAGAATGCCAAATTGAGAAGCTTCGTTTGCCTTCTGTTCTGCTGTCTGCATGAACGCAGTTCCTCCAGCCTGCCTCCCCCTGGCTCAGTGGCTGCACTCTGCTGTGCAGGGCTCACGTCCTCCTGCTGCCCTCCAGACCCTTTCTGAAGAGCTGCTCTCCAGACGCTTGGTGACACTCCATGTTCTGCCCCAGGTGCAGAAATTTGCACTGAGGTTTTGTTTCGCTTTTTGTTGTTATTTGATTGTTTTTTTTCACCCTGACCATCCTGAGATTCTTGTATTTCCAGGTGAGATTTCTCGCAGCCGTTCAACCCCACGAAGTGCAAACAGCTCAGACATGACTCAGTGCCTCCTGAACCCCACCAGGGGCAGCTGATGCCCGAGCTCTTTGCGTGACCCACCTGCCCAGCTCACATCTTTTCCACATTTCACATTGCCAGGCAATGAGCTCTGAGCTGGAGCGCTGTCAGACCCTGCAGGGCTCTGTGTGCCCCAGGCAGGGAGATGCTGAGGCTGGTGTGACTCCAGTATGGAGCATGTTATTTCAGGCACCCCGTAGGCACACGGACGTGCACATATGTCTTAGTCATGATGACTCACACTTGATGCAGAGTCAGAAATGAGCAAATCTTAACTCTGGAAGAAACTATTCAGTAGCATAGAGCTATTCTTAATTCCTGTCATAACACTGCTTAAGGAGGAATGCAACAGACACTGTTCCAATACGTATTTGCCCACTCACTTGCACTTGAACAGAGGCAGTTGGATGCGGGCTATTGCCCAGCAGCCAGCAGAATGACAAGCTTCACTCCTGACATCCTTTAAGCATCCCCGAAAATCTCTTGTCTAGTGGTTGGTGGCCTGCAGACAGCAGGGGTTGAATCTGGACGACCATTATGATTCTCTCCAACCCAGGCTGTTCTACGATTCTATGATCTCTGTCAAAAATGTGAAAGCCACAACCCTGCTAACTGGTAAGAATCCCCCACAAAGGAGAAACCTCAAAAGCATACCAGAAGCCTCCTCCAGTCCTTGCATTTCAACTAAGCCGAAAGTTAATTAAAGGCATCTGTCTGCTCTCTTGCACAAGCAAAGCTGCCACCCCCCGGCACGGCTGCAGCTTAACCTTTCTCAATCACAGCGAGGCATCCTTGATCCCACGGTGGCAGCTCAAACCTCTGCAAAGGAAGCGGCACATCTCAAGGCTGCCTTCCATCTGTCTGTGGGGATCTTTGGAAACAAACCCAGAGACCTGAGCTCACAGCCCAACAGCAGGGCTGGAGGCAGATGAATCCGAGGTCAGTCTGTCGGGATTTCACCTGCTTTGCCCCTTTTCCAACGCCGAAGCATTTCGTGATTTGAGCTGAATTCATGTTGCGGTTCTCAGACAGAAGCACTTCTCTGTGATCCACTGCCAAAGACAGAGTGTTTTTTTTTAGGAAACCAGAACACAGGGAGAATGTTCACACCGAGGCAAGGACAGGAAATACTCCTCATCCCTTTTGAGCGTTTAGGCTGTTATACGACCACAGAGAACATTAAAACTCAACAATAACAAAATCCGGGGCTTCAGGAGGTGAATTCTGTGCTTTCTGTGCTTTGCCTGATGCAGGGGCTGGTAAGTTCAAGCATGTAAGTGCTGCACGCTCACATCCCTTCTATTTTCCCAGGCATAACAGATCAGGATCAGCTCAGTCCGTTGTTTGGAAGCGTTTAATAAGAGTGATCAGTGATAAGTCAGCACCTTGGCATTTCCTTTTTGTTGAAATAGCACCGGTGGGGCTGCTGCTGCCTCACGGAGCAGAATGGTGCCTCACAGCACAGCTGTCCCCACCAGGACCAGGAGGCACGGCTGTAGGCTCCCCTGGGCTCAGGAAGGTACAGCCCCTGGGTCCCATTTCCCGAGCAGGAGCTGCTCCAGGCTGGACCATCCCTGGTGCTTGGTGTTGAAACCAAGGGCCAGGTCCTGCATCCAAGGCCAGGTTGGATGGGGCCCTGGGCAGCCTGGGCTGCTGTGAAAGGTGGAGGTTGGTGGCCCTGCCTGCAGCAGAGGGTTGGAGCTTCGTGATCCTTGAGGTCCCTTCCAACCCCAGCCATTCCATGATTCTGCGATTCTGAGGTGGTGCACCCTGTCCTGGTGGCCCTTCTTTACTGAAGGAAATGGTGTGTGTGGCTCAATCCCAGTAAAACTGCTTTCCCATGCAACCTCGTGGTGCCATACAGCCTGCACCAGCCCTGCTCAGGTACACAACCCCATCTGGAAAGCACCTTTGCTTTTCCTGTAGGCTGCCAGTGACCTGTGAAGGATGTATGGAGAGAAATCTGCACGTGTGCTCCAGTTACTGCAGTATCTATAGGGTGAGTTTGCACCCTGCCCGTGCTGCTGCAGAAGCTCACAAACTCACAACATGGCAGGTGACCAAGGGAGAGGATCTCAAAATCAACACGTGCTCTGAGAGCAGATTCAGGGTGTGGATTTATTTGTGGTGAAACTTGGATCTCCTGGAGCTCCCATCACACCACAGCATCCATTGTGGCTGCAAGGCTGTGCTGTGCACATCGGCCAGGATCCATCTCCTGCACAGTGACTGTAGCAGTCAGTCCTCTGTAGAGACAAAGGCCCCATTTTCCATCACTTTCCATTTCAGCTCTCAGCAGCAATTAGGAGCACTCCAACTGCGAGACAAAGTTTGCTTTGTTTCTAAAGTTTACAACTGGGACTCTTTAAAGCAGAAATGGGTTTACTTCTATCAGGAATACACACACCCAGGCAAAAATGCAGTGGGTGCCTTGCTGTCATTCCTCAGGAAGGGTTTGTTGGAAAGAAGCATAGAAGCATTAAGGTTGGGAAAGATCCCACAATCATCAAATCCAACTGCCCACCTGCCACCAATACTGCCCACTGAACCACAGAATCATAGAATCATAGAATCACCAAGGTTGGAAAAGACCTCAAAGCTCATCCAGTCCAACCGTTCACCTATTCCCAACAGCTCCCACTAAACCACGTCCCTCAACACAACATCCAGCCTTTCCTTGAACACCCCAGGCTCGGTGACTCCACCACCTCCCTGGGCATCCATTGCAGTGCCTGACCACCCTTTCTGAAAAGTAATACTTCCTCATGTCCAGCCTGAATCTCCCCTGCCGTAGCTTGAAACCATTCCCTCTGGGAACCATGCCCCTCATATCACATCTCCACATTTCTGGAACGCCTCCAGGGATGGTGACTCCGCCACCCCCCTGAGCAGCCTGCTCAGGACACGTTCCAGTCGCTTCCCTGCTGCTGCTGGCATCACCATTTCTGACAGAAGCCAGGATGTCGTTGGCCTCCTTGGCCACCTGGGCACTTTGCTGGCTCATGTTCAGCCAAGCATCGACCAACAACCCCAGGTCCATTTCCTCTGCACAGCCTGTCACTCTGCCCCACACCTGCAGCAGTGCATGGGGTTGTTGTGGCCAAAGTGCAGGACCTGGCGCTTGGTCTTGTTAAAGCTCCTGCCATTGAATCTACCCAGCCCTCCTTCAGCTCCTCAATGTTCTCAGGGTCAGCTGCAGGGCAGCCAGGCAAACCCAACTGGCTTCTGCAGACAGAGAAAGCCAGTGCAGATGTATAGTTTGGGCACAGATTGCCCCATGCAGGACTTCCCCATTCAAGGCTTTAGAGGTCACGCTCCAGTGTCCTTACCCCTCCCTACTCTTGAGAGCCACAATACTGGATTATTCTCGTGGCCACCATGCTAGGAAATGACCACCAAGGTCAACAAGTCCAACCATCAACACGACCTACCAAATCCCATCACTGAACTATAGAATCAGGGAGTCACAGGAACATAAAGGCCGCAAAAGCCCTCTGAGTTCCCCAGGTCCCATCCCCCACCCATCCCCACCATGCCCACAGCCGCGTCCCTCAGTGCCACGTCTCCATGGTCCTTCAGCACCTCCAGTGACGGGGGCCTCCAGTGCCCCCGCTGCCCATCTCCACTCCGATTCCCTGCTCCCAGGACACCCTGGTGTCTGACTGGCCCACAGACTTCTCTCGGTCTTTAGACTCAGCCATCAGACAGCAGCATTATCCGTGTTTCCTTCTATATCAGGGGGATCGTTTGTTTCTAATGTGCATTTTAGCACCACTTTATGGCCCTGGATACTGAGAGATGTGAAACGCTGCAGCTGCCTGGTTCATCAAATCAATGTAAACACAATGAGAATAAGACAGGAGAAGATGGATGTGAGCAGCACATTATAAAACAACATTTCCTGTATGAATTCTGAAGCCAAAACCTAATTGTGTATTTATTTTTATTGCATTACCTGAGAGGCCACACTTAAAAACTCAGAGCAGCCCTACCCAGGAAATTGATATCTGCTGTGTACGGTTTCCTCCCGCACAGGGGAATGGATTTCTCATTCTGCTGCCTTCACACCATGCTGCAGTGCCAGCTTTTACATCTTACCTTCACACAGCGTAAATAAAACATGTTCAGAAGGAGAAAAAGAAGAAGAAAAGGGTACGGTTACTTTGCCAGTAGATCCACGTAGAGTAGAACCGAAGGCAAAGTTAGCTTTTCATTTCGCAAATCAGAATTTAATCACTTGTCAAAACAGAAATTAAAATAGCTTGACATAAATCTTGTTTGGATTTCTCCGCCTGAAAACAAGCAGTCTGGAGACATTGTTCAGAGGAACCAAAAATGCTTTCTTTCACTTGCAATGATAAGAAATGTCAGTGTGGAGCACAATGTAGACCAGAGAGCACCTTCTGCAAAGGCAGGGATTTCAGCATTTCTTCCTCGGTCATTTAATGTGACATTTGCCCAAGGAGGCTGTGGATGCCCCATCCATCCCTGCAGGCATTCAAGGCCAGGCTGGATGTGGCTCTGGGCAGCCTGGGCTGCTGGTTGGTGACCTGCACACAGCAGGGCTTGGAGCTGGATGAGCGCTGTGCTCCTCTGCAGCCCAGGCCGTTCCATCACTCTGTGATTAAGGACACTTGGATCGACTTCCTGTGATTCCTACAGATGGCAGAGGGGTGAACACTGCACACAAAGGTGTTCTTTCCATGCTCCTTCTGTGGACGGTCTGGGATCCACACCCATCACCCGCAGCCCCTCGTGATGAGCAAAGGATTGTTGCTTTGCATTTGGCACGCGCAGCATCCCACCATCCTGAAACAGCAGGGAAAACCCTCCCTGATGCCTCAGAGATGCTCATTCCCCAGCATCAGCTTCTGCTGAGCACAGTCCACGGAAATAAAGCCGTGCTTTGCGTGTGCCCTACATCTAAACCACGAGGCGGTTTGTGCAGAGCTGATGCCACCATTCCAACACAGCCGTGAGCAGACGGCCTGTTGAACTTCCCCACCCAGCTCTTGGTAATGAAGTGGTATACAGTGATCTCGTTTGTAATTAATATGTCCATCATTATATCAAGGACTGGAAAAACTAAGAACTAAATGCCCTGGATGTGGCATCGAGTCCTGAAAAATGCAATGCACAGAATTCCTGTTCCTTATGGCACTTCAGGAGCCTTCAGGACCTTTCCGGTGTCCTTTAGCACACGGCGATCCGGACAGCCTCGAGGTTATTTCCAGTATTGTGCAGCTGAGATTGTGAGCACGGAGGCAAACACACAGGCCCAGAAGCAGAGGCGTGGATCAGATTTCTCTCTTGCTTGCATACAAAGCAGCAGGCAGCTCATTGAAAAGCAGACATGTCCAAACGTGGCAAGCTCAGTGCTTCTGGAGCAAGCTAATGCTGCAGATGGAAACTGCCTTGTGCATTCAGCAGTCAGGAGGGATTCTTTTGCAGTGGGTTAATCCACGCACGTAGCAGGCAAGTTCCCCTCTCTGCTGGCAGGTTTGTGCACACGAACCAGCAGAACTTCACTCTCCAGCCCTGAATGCAGCTGGTTCGAGCAGCACATCTCTTACAAACTTTGTTGGTTTGCTGGTCATGTTCCACCTTGCACACTACTGCAGGATTCTGACTCCTGTACCCTTTGTTTGGCCTTGTTCCCTCTGTGCCCACCTCACATCACCCAGTGTGCTGAGCATTTTGCCTCTCTCTTGCTAAATCCCACCACTTCCACAAGGAGACAATGGCAAGTCATAGGGAATTCATCAGCATCATATCCCAAAACTAACGCCTGGGCTGTGCAGGTGGGATGTGATGGGAGTGGTTGTGGTCGTACAATAATAGAATGATGGAATGGCCTGGGCTGCAAAGGAGCACAGCGCTCATCCAGCTCCAAGCCCTGCTGTGTGCAGGTCGCCAAGCAGCAGCCCAGGCTGCCCAGAGCCACATCCAGCCTGGCCTTGAATGCCTGCAGGGATGGATGGGGCATCCACAGCCTCCTTGGGCAACCTGTGCCAGTGCCTCACCACCCTCTGGCTCAAAATCTTCCTTCCCAAGTGGTGCCCAGAGAAGGAACGTGGGATTCTCAGTGCCCCAGATGAGCCCAGGAGACCACGGGGGGTTGATGGGACTGTGGTGCTCAGAGCCTCAGTGAGCTGAGCGCCAGCAGAGCCTTCTGGCATAGAATTACAGAATGGTTGGAGTTGGAAAGGACCCTTTAAGGCCATCAGGCCCCACTCCCCGCAGTGCACGGACACCCACAGCTCCATCAGTGCTCCCAGCTCCTTCCCCTGACCTTGGGTGTCTGCAGGGATGGGGCACCACCACCTCTATGGGCACCCAGTGCAGTGCATCGCTCAATTAAGGCACGGCCTTCAATTTCAACGGAGTTTTGATTCTGCAGAGGCCGTTTGGGTGGTGGTGCAGCCATGAGGCAGTGCTGCGGGTCCATCAGTGGCATTGAAGTGTTTTCCTGCTCAGCGAGGTGCTGCTGATTCTGTTCTGCAGAGAACTGCTGCTCAGGAGCAGTGCTCAGGGCAGGATGCCCACTCTTAAACCAAATCTACTGTGAAACATCAGCCCAGAGCTGAAAGGTGCACACGAGAAAGTTCCTGTGCTTTGCACAGGGATGAGAGAGATGCAGATTTAGGGAGATAAACTGAACCCAAATTAGTGCTTTGACCTGATGTAAATTGAATACTGGGAACCAAGGCTGAATTGAGATCAGTTTTTTATCTCAGCACTGTTCTGTGACGGGTGGTTTCTGGCCAAAGGAAAGGCACTGTTGCTGCACTATGAGTTGTGGGAGCTCCGTGTGCTGCCAGCTCTGCTCTCCTTGGAGCTCTGTGCCTGCGCTGGGTTCATCCTCACAGCACTTCTGGAAGGAGTGAAATGTGATCCATTTCAGAACGCAGGCAGTTTCTTTCTGAATTATTTGTTGAAATTTGGGATGCACAAACAGCCAGGAGCGCCAGGATCTGCACAAGTAAAAGATACGGGGTGCTACAACAGCCGTCAGGGGCAGCATTCATTACAGCAGCTCAAGCTTCAGGCGGAGCAGCTGCTGCACTGAGATGGGCTCTCAGGGGCTGTTTGCACTCTGACCATGCCGCTGCAGAAGCTTAGAATGGCATCGTATCATTTTGGGTGATTTTGGATATTACTGCAGGAACAAAGGGAACGGGTAATTTGATGGCAAAAGAGCTGACAAAATGCCATCAGCCCTACAGCTGCTGTCAGGAAATGCTTCGGGGCTGCACTGAGCTGCTCCGGATGCCCCCCAGCCTCTGCCCACTGCTGCAGTTCTGCTCTGGGAGCATCCTGCTCTGCTCCCTGCAGCTGCTCTTGCAAAGAGTGCCCAAGTGCTTCTGAAGCCCTTGGCTTTGCACTCCAGGAAAGCAGCCACTCTGAGCCAGCATTTCCTTAGGACCCGGTACCAGTTTGACTCGGTGCTCAGTCAGTCCCTGCTTCCCAGGGGCCAGAGCTCTCAGTAGTGTGTGACTGCACTGCTATCAGCTCCTGAAATGGAGGGCCTCAGGCACACAGGGATGTACATCGTTCCTCCAAATGACTTGAAACTGCTTTTCCCAATGCATTCCAGGCTCTGGGCAGCCTGGGCTGCTGGTTGGTGACCCTGCACACAGCAGGGGGTTGGAACTGGATGAGCGTTGTGCTCCTGTGCAACCCAGGCCATTCTGTCGTTCTGTGACTCTATGAAAAGGCCACTGAGATCATCAAGTCCAACTGCCAACCCAGCTCCTTTTGGAACCCAGCTCTTTTTCACCCAGCTGTTCACTTAAAGCGCAGACAGATGTTATGTAGTTAAGGAATAAAGAGAATCCAGGCATGCTAATCTGCAACACTTGCTTTTATTTCTGTTATTCTTTCTAGAGACTTTTCCAGTTCAGTGATTTTTTAATAAAGAAGCAATTCCTGCAGCGAGCTCCATTATGTATCTGTGATTAGAGAAGGTTTATTACACTCCTTGTCCCCTGACTCCGCACAGACGCCAAGATCTCCATCACACCACAGTGGAATCCTCCCTGGGGGTCCCATAGGTTGCTCTGCTGGGGGGTCCTCCCCTCCATGGGCCCCCTCTTTCTGCAGCCAAGCAGAGGGCTGGCATTTGGCTTCTGGTTACGTAGAATTACAGCATCGTTGAGGTTGAAGAAGACCTCCAAGATCTCCAAACCCAGCCCCAGCCCATCCCGCCATGCCCACTGGCCCCTCAGTGCCACGTCTGCCCTTTTCTTGGCATCTTCAGATGGGGGACATCTTCAGGGACATCTTCAACAGACCGCCGGGGAATTCGGGGTGGGGACGTGGGGTGCCCTGTGTGTGGGGCTGCAGATTTCCTCACAGTGCCTGAAGTGGTTCTATGGGAGATCTGGGCTCCCACCGAGGCTTTCCTTACACTTGGCTCTCATTCCCACAGCAGATGCGTGGTGGGGCAGAGGAGCATCTTCACCACCTTCTCTCTTATCTGCCGTGTCCGCACGCCGTGCATTTCGGGGTTCAGCAAGGGGAGAAGAGCACACAGAGGTTGGACAGCAGGATGTGGACGTGGCGTGGGGATTTCTACCCCAAAGCAGTGCATGAAAAAGGCAGGAACATAGAAAAGGAATGTAACACAGACGCGGGAGACGCAGGTGTTAAAAGCCGTGGAACGGGCTGTCCTGGATGGGGGTCTGAATGCTGCCAGGAGAATCAGGACACAGGAGGCAGCAATGAGGGCAGCGTCCAGCAGGACGGCTGCAAAGGGCTCGGCAAGGTCGTGGAGGATGCTGACGGAGCCAGAAGAGGGCCGGCATCTTGGGCACGGCGGCGGTGGACAGCATCAGGTCAGCAGCAGCCAGCAGGCACAGGAGGAGGTATGTGGTTTATGTAGCTTGTGGTACTAATAGGAATGGGAGAGTGGTTGGACTAGATGGTCTTGCAGGTCGTTTCCAACCTTGTGATTCTGTGATTCTGTGATTCTGTGATTCTGTGGGCTGATGGAGGCTCTGCTCTGCCCTCTTGACTGCTGTTCCCCAGCAGGGCAGCCAGGTGCACGCAGCAGAAGGGGATGGGCAGCCACACGTGCAGCTTCTCCGTGCCCGGGATGCCAACCAGCACAAAGGCTGCTGGGATCGAGCTGGTAAGGTCGGATGGTGGCACCCCATAGCAACGACAGAAAGCACCGCAGAATGGCATTTCATAGAATGGTTTGTGCCGGAAGGGACCTCTGAAGGTCGTAGAATCTTAGAATCATTAAGACTGGAAAAGACCACTGAGATGATCTAGGATGATCGCCCAGCCCCAGCCCATCCCTGCAGGCCCGCTAAGCATCTCCCTCAGTGCCACATCTCCATGGTTCTTAAGCACCTCCAGGGACAGCAGCTCCACCACCTCTCTCGGTCGTTTGTCCAACAAAGCACAGCCCCATTCAACCTGACCTCGGGTGTCTCCAGAGACGGGACAGCCACCGCCTCCCTGCACAACCTGTGCAGCGCCTCACCAGCCTTAGTGTCAAAAACTTCGTCCTTATATCCAAGCAATTCTCTCTCTTTTTTCTGAAACCGTTTCCCCTCGTCCTATCACACAGACCCTGCTCAGACACTGCCATGCCCGAGGCCTTCCCCCACTACCAAACACCACCATCACCTCTGAGCTGTGAACGGCCATGGGCACCATCCCCGGTTCAGAAGTCCCCTGGGCTGCAGTGCATTGCAGCAGGCACTGTTATGTTCCTGCTCCTACTATGTGCCAATGGCAGCGTCCAAATTCTCCCTTTTTAAACATGATATAATGCATTTTTTCCACCAAGTACTTCCATGTAGACCAGAGTGAATGGAAATGGAACCAACCCACACTGCACAAATAGCTGACACCGATGTACTGCCTGCCTGGAGCAGAGGGAAGAGCTCAGACAACAACAGGAGAGGAATGCCAGGTGGCAGCAGGGCTGCACAGATGCTCTCAGACATCAGCACCTGCAGAGGGCATAAGTGGAATTTCCAATTTCCGGGCTCACATGAGGTTTCCTGGGTTCACGTGAGGCACCATCAGCTCTTGGCCTGAAGCAGCTGCCCATTCTTCATCCTCATCTCCAGATCTCTCTTTCTCCTTCCTTTTGGCCGCTGGGGCTGAAGAGCTCCCAGTTTGGTTTGCTTTGCACCTCATGGGCAGAGTGGAACTAAAATGTAAGGAGGAACTGGGAAGACCTTTGGGGCAGGGGAAGAGCAGCGCTGCGCTGCTCAGGTTCAGAGGAGGCAGAGTCAGACCCAGAGTCACAAATTATGGCTGCATTACTCTTTTCCAGCAGCTTCTGCAACAGCAGTCAGCTCTGAAATACCCAAACTCAACATTGGAATTGGTCCTAATGCAGCTGAGATGGAGGAAGCGTGGTGCTTAAAAACAAACCTGCGGGGTTGCTGTGCTCCAAAATATTGGCTCCGCATATGAGAAAGCAACTGCATTTTTTGAGCTGGAGGCGATTCCTCAGGGAGACAGCTTCAGGTCTAAAGGGAAACCCAAGGAGCTGCTGTGTAAGAACAAAACATCAGTGGGTGGTTTTACAGAAACACTGAAGGTAGTAATCGTCTAATAATGTAAATGAATTAGCATCTAATAATGCAAATGAACAATTCCATATAAATCTTGCATGAAGTAAAAAGAGACGTGAGGCACTGGCACAGGTTGCCCAAGGAGGCTGTGGATGCCCCATCCATCCCTGCAGGCATTCAAGGCCAGGCTGGATGTGGCTCTGGGCAGCCTGGGCTGCTGGTTGGCGACCTGCACACAGCAGGGCTTGGAGCTGGATGAGCGCTGTGCTCCTTTGCAGCCCAGGCCATTCCATCATTCTGTGATTCCATGATATTAACAGAGCTAAAATGCTGTTGATTGTAACAGCAGATACACGGTGCAGTTACACCCGAAGCAGAGCTGCTCCTGCCCAGCACTGCGTCTCGGGGGGGCATCGCAGTGCAGCCCCCCGTGCTCCAGTCGCTGCCCTGCACCTCACGGACACAGGCACAGCTTTAAGGAAGCCGTTTTCTGCTGTCCTCTGGAACTTTTTACTCCTAAAATCTGTGTCAGAGCTGCAGGCAACGCGCGGCCCCAGCAGCCGTGCTGAGGACGCTGTCCCGGGTTCAGCCGGGATGGAGTTGGCTTTCATTTCCTTTTCCAATGCTGCACTTTGGCTGCCGGAAACAAACGCAGACAATCAGACAAACCCGGATAATCAGACACCGACATTTCAGTTGGTGCTGCACAGAGCCAAAGATGTGTCGGCTCTCACACTGCTCTGCCGGCGAGGGGCTGTGGGGCACGGGGAGAGGGCAGAGGGCAGAGCCGGGACCCCAAAGTGCCCCGTGCCACGGCAGCGTGCTGAGCAACAAAAGTGGGGAGCGCCGGGGGGCTGCATCTGCTCAGGGACTGCATCACTCAGCAGATGGCGACTTATTCTCGTTTCTCATTACTTCTTCCCTTTTTTTTCCCCGCTGCTCTCACCTCCGGGTTCTCGCACTTTTATTATTTTGATTCTCCCCGCACCGCGCGTAGAGCGACGAAAGGAGCAGCGGCACCGCGGAGCTCCCCGTCCGGACACGGAGATCCGGGAGGACGCAGCGCGGGGCCGGAAGGGTTCGCTGCTGCCTTTCTGTCTCGACAATGGAACCGAAGGAAGCGTTTCCCAGTACCGAAGCGATGCGCGGGGTCGGGGATGCTCTGCGCGCGTCCCCCGCACCGTATCTCTCAGTTCCCGCTGCCCGGAACGCAGCTTCCAGATAAAAGCGGAGAGGGAAGGAGGGGGTTTCGCATGGGATACGGCACCTCCGCGTCCCTGCGAACCCGGGGATCCGATCCGGGCCGGGCTGCGGTGCAGCTCTTATACCCGCACCGTGCTCACCGCCCGTCCGCAGGGCCCCCCTGTGCCGCGGGGATCCCACGGGAGGGGCTGCTTCAGCTCATCCGAAGGGCCGAGCAGGAAACCAGAAGTAGAGAGCGGGCACAGATGCTTTTGTAGAGGACTTAATGCTTGTTTAGCAGTCCGCTGTTTGCGTGGACGCATGATGTTCCCGGTGATGATCACAATAAAGCAATGTGGAGAAGGTCATGAGAGAGAGTCCTGGTGGGATGAGGCCGCCGGGAGGAGGGGGGAGAGCTGCAAAGCTGTCCTTGAAAGGGGATGGGATGCTGCTGCCCTCAGTGATTCCCCTGGAGCCCCCCCCCATGGCTGCTTTCTGCACATCATCACACTCCCAGGACCAGAAGTGGTGCCCCATCCCTGGAGACACCAAGGTGAAGGGACAGAGCTCTGAGCAGATTATAGAATCCTAGGATGGCCTGGGTTGCAAAGGAGCACAGCGCTCATCCAGCTTCAAGCCCTGCTGTGTGCAGGTCGCCAACCAGCAGCCCAGGCTGCCCAGAGCCACATCCAGCCTGGCCTTGAATGCCTGCAGGGATGGATGGGGCATCCACAGCCTCCTTGGGCAACCTGTGCCAGTGCCTCACCACCCTCTGGCTCAAAAACTTCCTCCTCACATCCAACCTAAACCTCCTCTGTCTCAGTTTTAGACCATTCCCCCTTGTCCTAAATGGGTGTGGGTGTCCCTGCACATTGCAGGGGAGTAGGACCAGATGGCCTTTCGAGGTCCCTTCCAATTCAAATGGTTGATTATATGGTTCTGTTCAGTGATTCTGTGGCCACGGCTTCTGCATGAAGACCCCAGCGAGCCAACAGCCACCAGGCCTGGATGGACCACATCCCTGTGTCTGAGGCTGGTGTTGAGAGGGAAGGCCCAAAGCCAACAGTAGGTGGAGGACAGCTCATCAGTTCCTGCCAGGGACGCTGCTGAGGGGAGCTGGCCTTATCACAGCTGCTGACGTGGGGAATGGGGTCTGCTGCCAAGAGACATGCATTCAGCCTCAGCCTGACAGGCACCCAGCACATCACCCTGCACCAACCCTCCTGATGCCTCCGGAAAGAGAGGAAGCAGACACACAAAATTGTGAGGAGGGACAAAACAGAGGAAGGGTGAATTTGTCCATTCAAAGGGCTTCAGAACCACAGAGAGGAAGAGGAGGTGGGAGAAATGGATAGAAACCTCCCGTGGGATGTGCTGTGAGAGGAGGATGCCGGGAGAGAAAACATTTGCAGAAGAAAGGAGTGGGAGGAAGGAGGCTCAGAGCATTTGTGCCAGAAGGAAAGGGCAGGAGCAGGAGGGGGGGGTGTGATGGGAATGGGCAAAGTTGGGAGGGGGCACAGGAGGGGTCTGAGCTGATCCCTGCGGCTGGGAGAAGGGAAGCAGATGTGGGAGGGCACAGCAATGGCTGCTCCTCTGCCTGAGGCCACTGCGTCACTAAACCATGAAGCCATAAACATTCCATCATTTATCATGGTTTGTGTTACAAAGGCTGTGAAAAGCACTGTGGCATTCCTCCATCCACAGCCTCACCCACAGCAAAGGGGAAATTACAGAAACCTGTGCAACAACGGGTGGTTAAACCCAACTGTGAATGCACTGGGGATAAAAACGTCCAAGTGCCAGATGAGCTCCTGCAGTCTTGGAGTCCAAATGGGAGCCAAACCCCTTCACCATCCTGTCCACAGCATCTCCAGACCTCAGTTCCTAACCTTCTTTTTCCTTCTCTGGTGGCTTTGCTGCCATGTTTTCACCTGTGGACACATCTGGATTCTGTGTGCAAATTGAGACCACATTCAGGGAGGGCCTTCCCCATTTCAGAACAGTCCTCATTGCTATCTGTTCTGAATGCAGGAAATCCTTGCAGCTAAGGGGGAATTAATTATCATGGGCGCAAGAATGCTACAGCACACAATGTAGTATGTGCCTTGCTGCTTTTAATGTGTGATGGGACCGAAACACGGCCAACAAACACGTTTCATCGCTGGGGTGACCCAGCTGCTGCACCTCATCAAATGGAGGTTCTTTGGCCAGCACCTCAGACACTGTGCTGCTCTTTCCCCCTGTGTCAGACACAGAATGCAGGTCCTGGAAGCCCTCGGCACGGAGATGCCTATGGCTGCCACTCATCCATCACTGCCTGCTCTTCTTCCTCACTCTGCTCTGACGCCAGGCTCACATCCTCCACCCCGCTGCTTTGTGATGAGCTTTCCGTGCCCTCCAGCTCCGCAGGCTCCTCGCCCAGGCCGAGGATGAGCTCTGGCACCTCTGCACGGAGGGTGTTGAGCCCCAGCTGGACCTGCAGCAGCGCCTGCAGCGCCCGGGGGTTCCTCAGCAGCGAAGAGATCCCCGCGTTCTCCATTTCCAACGGCAGCTGCTCTGCGCTTTGGTTGCCATTTGGGGAGTTCCCATCACTCGCTGTGTGATCACCGTTAAGCAGCATTTGCACCAGGCTGCTGGGGTTCGTTATCGCGCTTTCCAGGTCGCGCATGAGCTCCAAGTTCTCTGCCAGCTGCTGCACCATGCTCTGCACCGCTCTGCGGCTGGGCTCCTCCGCATTCGCTGCAGGCCCCAGGTTCACCTCAATAAGGCCATCACCGCTGCAGGCCAAGCGCTCGTCCCATTCCGAGTCACAACTGCTGCCTCTGCTGGGCTGTGGATCCCAGGGGTTGGGCAGCGGCCGGCGGTTCTCGGTGCGGGCGGGCAGCCTGGCCCCTCCTGGGGCTGGGTTACTGTCCAGACCAGCAAACACGTCGTCCTGCATCTGGGTCTGCACCGCATCCAGGATGGGCTCCTCGATTTCTCTGTACAGCTGCTCCAGAATGCTGTACCCCCCGGGGATGCTTTCAAGGTTGTTCATGGCCAGGTCGTGGTTCCTTATCATTTCCTGCATCGCAGCCGGGCTGCTGCACGCCTCCAGGATGTCCTGGATGTCTGAGCTGGTGAGCACGTGGCTGATCTCGGGGTTTTGCTCAGCCAGATGCTGCATCTGGGGGTTGGATGCGATGATATCACTGAGCAGGTTGGGACTGGAGAGGACGCTCTGCTCGAAGGAGCTCTGTGCCACCTCTCTCAGCAAGCTGTCTATGGACACCGCGGGGCTTTGGATGCTGCTCACCACCTCCGACACATCTGCTGAATCCAACCCTAGGATGTTGGTGCCCGTCACCCCCAGGAGGAAGCCCAGCAGAAGCATGTTGCTGTTGATGGCGTTCATGTCCAGCTCCGAGTTGATCATCCTCAACAAGAGGTCTTCTGTGGTCTGGGCTACTATTTCCTGGCTGGAATTCAACAGCCCCGGCACGTTCTGAGGGATCAAGACCAGGCTCTGCAGATCAGATGAGCAATCCAGGGACAAACTGGGACCGCTGTGGCTGGGAGGCTGCGCGAGAGCAGCTGCAGCTCCTTGGTCTGCCAGGTCGTCCTGCTTGGTTGGGGATCTGATGACGAGGTGGATGTTGGCTCCGTTGTGAACTCGGTGCTGGCTCAGGGTGTCGCGGTCTTTGAGGATCTTCCCAGCAAATATCAGCACCAGCAGATCAGGGGGAGTTTGGAAACGTGCGGCGATGTCTTCCTTGAACTGCTGGATGGTGCTGCCCTGAGCAACCTCAAAGCGCTCCTTCTGCTTCGGGGTCTTCACCACCACACTGATGACGTCTGCAGGATCCGTGGTGACGACGGGCCGACCTGCGCCTGCCGCCCCTTTGTGCTCTGACATGATGGTGGCTCTGCAACCAGGGCTGTGATTCGATCTGTTGAGTAGCAGAGCTGCTGGGAGGTGGGGAGCGCCGGGAGGGGGCAACGGCTGCCAGCCAAAACGAGGGCGGTTCCTCCTGCTATGGTGACAGCTGGGAGGGAGCAGTGGCACGGAGAGAGACCGCCCCTCTCCGCAGCACCAGAAGGCACATACCAGCCAGATGTGGCACAGCTGCTCCGCTCGCTCACCACCCCATGGTCCCTGCCCTCATAGAACTGCTGGCCCCGTGCTGTGACATCACACTGAGCAGGGTGGGTGCAGAGGGGCCCATCCTCACCTCCGCTGCCCCAGCAACCGAGCCCCAGGCTGTGCAGAGTTCCTGTGGAGGCTGTTCAGTTCAATTCTGCGTTCCCAACAAAAGCACCATTAGCAGAAAGCCTCTCCCACAGTAAGCTGCAAAAGCCAGTGCTCCTCCTCAAACGTTGCTCATGTTGTGGAGGCAATTTACCCAAACCCTGCTGCTCTGTGACCAAGCCTTGAGGAGGTCCCTGGTTAGAGAGTTCTTCTGAGCTCTGGGTTTGCTAGAAGAAATTTCCCATCTTCTGTGTGGTTTCTTTCTGCTGCTCATCCTCGGTGGGAGCCCAGCAGTGCTGCTGGTGGCACTCAGGAGGGGGAGGAGATGCTGAATGGCCCTTGGTATCAATGCAGGAGAACAAAGATTTCACTGGGAAAACAACACTGCACCTAATAGCTTCCATCCTTCTCATAGGCACATGGCCTAGACTGGGGAAACTGATGGAAAACTTGCTCTCATTGAGCCTCTTACTGCACTCAATTATTCTCATTATTCAAAATAATTAATTCTAATTGGACTGTGTCTGGCTTCATTTTTTCACTCATACAAATTCTTCCTTCTCCAAGGCTTCACAACAGCCCTCAGCATCAGACATTTTCCCCCATTCCACACTGAAGCCATCGGTGCTCAGAGCCCCATCCCTGACCTTGGTGTCCCCAGAGATGGGACACCACCACCTCTGGGCAACCCGTGCCAGCATCTCACCACCCTTACTGTAAACAACTCCTGCCTGATATCCAGCCTAAGCCTTCCCATCTCTATGCTGGGTTTGCTCACAGCCCCAGGGAGGAGTCAACCGTCACGGCCAGCAGTTCTCAGAGCTATTTGTTGTCCAAGCCCAAAGGCTTCTTTATTGTCACCTCCAACTCCTGGCGCGCCCTGGGACCCTCGCATCCACCCATGGGGGGCCAACCATCACCCCAATGCCCCCAGCACAGTGCTGCTTCCCACAGCCCCCAGCTGGGGGACGGCATCCACACACGGCTCTGCACCACTGGCTGCAGAACAGCAAGATACAGAGCACAGCTCTCCGTGGGGAGCTCACACCAAGGCTGCGGTTAGCCAGGCTCCATCAGCACCTCCTTTATTCACAAGTAGGTGTAGTGGTTGTCTGTCTGTCTGTCTGTCTGTCTGTCTGTTACAGTGAGGTGTCTATCAGATTGCTGTCACAATAAAAAATGACGGTTCTGTTCAGTCCTCAGGAACCTCAGTCACCCAAAAATGGAAGGAAAATGCAGTGACATGATTCTGTGGAAGCTAAGCACCAGGAATAGGCACTGATTGCTATTGATTACATTATTACCTTTTTACTGTTATTGATCAAGTCTCACATTCCCATTTCATTATGCTATTTGGAGCTAATGTCAAACTGAGCAGTGTCCGATTTCTCCCACCATCCCCTTCCTCCATTTTAGCACTGGCACAGGGCAGTTTTGTTGTCTGTGTTTGCTGGGCTTGGAGATGCCTGCAGAACCCTCAGGTCTGGTGGCCTCCAGCAGCTCCTGCAGCCCATCTGGACCTGATGGCTTCCAGCTGACCGCAGCTCCCAAAGGCTAGAGAAGGGATAATCTGAAATGGGCAAGATCAAAGCATCAGAATGGCAGAATGGCTTGGGATGGAAGGAAGCTCAAAAATCATCTGGTTCCAACCTCCCTGCCATGGGCAGAGCTGCCATCCACTGGATTGGGTTGCTCAGAGCCCCGTCCATCTGGCCTTGAAGATCTAGTCTTAGATATGGAGGTTGGTGGCCCTGCCTGCAGCAGAGGGGATAGAGCTTGATGGTCCCTTCCAACCCAAGCCATTCTATGGTTCTAGGATTCTGTGGTTCTATGATTCGATGATCTGAGTCACAATAGAATAAAGCACAGGCAGCTCCTCCGTGCAGATGGGAGTGAGATGAGGGTATGCCAAGGAATGCATTGGGTGAATCAGTGCACTGGCAAGAAGGCCAGCGTGTAAAACACAGCATAAGGGGGAGTTGAGCTCGCGATAAGCAAGGCTCAGGTCTCAGACACTCACACTTCTGAGCTGTATTTCGTCCAGAAGTGCTAAATACTGGGCAGTTTGGTCCATCAGGTTCCTCTCCTCTATTCAGGTCCCTCCACTTGCACTTGGCAGCCTCGTTTCTGCTGTTTGAGTCTCTGAAGTAAGGAGTCTTTGGCACCCAACTGTCCACGGCTGGTGGGAACCAGAGCAAAACATACAGCTGAGCTCCTGGGACAGCCGTCCTATGGGTGCCTTTCTGGGACACGTTTTGGTCCTGATGTAACTGCGAAATCTTCAGGGCTGGAAGGATCCTTCAGAAAATTCCCCACTTCCACAGAGAAGGCAGGCACACCGCACCACCTCCTGCCCAGGGATGCTGCTGGCAGAGCAGCCAGCCGAAGGGAGTCAGAGTTCAGAACCTGCCTCTGGAACCAGAAATCCCATCGGAACTCAGGGACCTCGACCCGACCACAGGGAGCCCAGCAGGACCGCGACGCTCGGGCGCCAGCGCTGCCGTCCCGCTCACGGCCAGCTGCGGCTGCTTGGTGCCCCCGGGGCTCCGCGGGGCGTCGTCAGCTCTGCTCCCCCAGGAGCGACGCGGATCTCACGGCCCGGGTCAACAGGTTGAGCCCCGCTGTTGCTGCAGCCCCGCAAACCTCCGGGCCGTCCTCAGTGAACCGCCCGAGGCATCGCCGCCCCAACCGCGGCCATGTGTGTGCGATCGCTGCCTCCTGCTGGCGCTCGGGGGCTGCCGGGGCCGCGGAGGAGCCGAGAGGCGCCGCTCCGTTCACAGCAGGACCCGTTTCGGCTTTCTGTGAGCCCCGATGGCGAGGAATTCGGTGGAGACCAGCAGACGTTCGTGCTGCGAAACTCACTGCTGATTTTGTCTCGTGTCCAATTTTAGAAGAGAGTAACGAGTTTATGGGACTGCTCCTCCTCCAGAAACCCCGGGCGCACCAAGCATTGGGTGCTGAGGTCAGAGGAACCGCAGCCACTGCCACGGCCTCAACATGGCAACCTTCAAGGACCTTCAAGGACCTTTGAGGACCTCCGAGAACCTTCGAGGACCTTTGGGGACCTCAAACACGTCAGGGCAGGACAGAGTACCAGGATGTGCCATGTACGGCTTTCCATTTACGAGTGTGCTGGGGATTTTTATTAATTAACATTTACGAAGACGCGGTGATGACAGCAGTGAGACGCAGCGAGATCACTCAGCTTTGCTACTGTAATTTATTACCCACTGCAGCCTGCAGATGAAGAGCAATTAATAAAGCGCTGCTGTAGGCAGTGGTAGGAAGGAATATAAATGTGGCACTCGAACACATTGGGCTCTGTTCGCCCTGACTGCTGTGCTTTCTCCATCTCCCTCCAGTGAAGCACTCACTGAAGCTGAAGAGCTTTCCCCCTCCCAGCTCAGAGCCTGACTCAGCACCTGGAGCACGACGAGCTCATGCAGGCTGTTTAGCTAACATTTTAACCACGCTCTGAATATCAATCTTCCCAAGCAAGTGGCTAATACCCCATTATGCATGCCCCTGTGGGCACTAACTGCACAGCTGGTGATTCATTGACCCAGGGACATTTTCCCATGAGATCTGCACCCTGACCCAGCCAGCACCTCCATCAGGGCTGAGGGCTGTGCCTCGTGTTCAGCTGTTCTTGGAAAGACAGAAGAGCAGCAGAATCCCTGCCATGAACCCACGCAGCGCACACAGAACCCATCCCAGGGGGGCTGGCTGCTCAAGCTGGGTGACACTGTGGTGCCTGCAGGGATGCCTTCCCCCCAGAGGCTCCCACGCACTGGAGAGGTCCTCAGGTCAGCAGAACCTGAGCACGGTGCAGTTCTGGCCACTGGGATGCCAAGACCAACCTATGGTCCAGCACTCTCCTGTTGACAGAATCAGAATCACAGGAACGGTTTGGGTTGGAAGGGACCCTTAAGATCACCCAGTTCCAACCCCCTGCTCCAGACAGGGACACCTCCCTCCACATCAGGTTGCTCACAGCCCACCCAGCCTGGCCTTGAATGACTCCATGGAGGGGGCATCCACAGCGCTGGGCAAGCTGCTCCAGTGCCCTGTTATCGTTGTTCTCTATGCATTTTCCAGTACTTGGCTCGGAAGCACTTTGAAGCTGGGTCTATTGCTTTGTTTCTCACCTGTGCAGCTCCTGCTGAGCGTGCTCCCACTGCTCCCTAACTCCAGGATGGGCAGTGATAAGAGGGGCCATTCCCAGCAACAGACTCCAACTCGTGTGCCCTGAGCACAGCGTGTGGCCAAACGTGTGGCCAAACTGCTGCCGTGCTTAGAGGTGAGCCCACCCTGCAGATCAACAACAAGGAGAGGCAACAGAAGGGGAAGCAGAGAAGACAGCAAAAATAACCACAGAGCTGGGACTCCATGGAGCTGAACTGCCTTGCAGTAGTGAATCTGTACGGCGGGTCAGCTGCCACTCGAGCTGCTCAGAAACCTTCTGGGAGAAACCTCTGCAGCAGAAGGGTTTGTCAACCAGCTCGTGCTTTGGGCAGGGCTGGGGGGACCCCGCAAAGCCTCCTGCAGGCACAAGCATCCAGATTCTCACCCCAACCTCCAGGCTGCTGTGACAGCCCTGAAAACCCCAAAGCATCTCATTGCAGCTGAATGTATTCAGTCGTGCTCTGGCTACACCAGATTGCTCTCCCGACCTGTTGCTTTTGATATAGTGCAGCGTCCTATCAGAGGTCACGTGGGCTGCTCTCCATAAATACCCTCTGCTAAGAGAGATACAAAAATGCTTTGGGAACAGCAGTTCGAGCAGCATTTCCACCAGCTCTGTTATCACTGCTAAGCAAACAGCCCTGAGTGAACAGACCTTCATTTCCGCTCCGCCTCTCACGGGCTTCCCAGCTTTGACAAAAGCACACACGAAAAAATAAAACCACAAAGAAAAAAAGAAATGTGCTGAAAGTGCCGTGAATTATTACTGGTTTTTTGTTTTCTTTTTAATTCTGAAACTGTGGATCTCTTTCTCTCTTCTCTTGAACTTGCAGCAGTGTCACTGAGAGGCCCGGAACGGAGCGGGGTTGTGTTGCTGCATCCCTGCCCGTCTCATCCTGCCCATCTCATGCCCTTGGCTCCACCACACAGCACGGTTCTGTGGGTCTCACGGCTGACTTGGAGCAGAGCATCCCGGCTCCTGGCACTGCTGTGGGAGTGGGAGTGCAGGGTCAGCCTCCAGGCACAGTCCCCAAATCACCGCCCTCACAGGGCTGTGGTTGCTGCCCAGATGAGGATGGTTTTGCTGGTCAGGATGCACGAAGCCCCAGGTTCAATACAGGCACAAAATTGTCTCTAAGTGGGGGTAGAAAATACGGATCAGAAAGCAGGAATGATGCAGGGCGGAGAGGCAAGCCTTTATCTCAACTCCACACCCAGTAAAACACAAAGGAAAGATGAAAGCAGGTCTCCAGGCTCTGGTGCACTTCCTACTCTTCTTCTTCATCCCGTGGGCGATGGAAATTTTGGCACTTAACCGCTGAGCCAGAATGGCCATAAGACCAGACAGCAGAGCAATCCCACTCACCTAAGGAATGCTATGCAGAGCTCCAGATGGAAGGACTGCTATGCTTCCCTTCACGATGGAAGCAGACAGAGCCATGGCTGAGATGCTTCCTGGGGACTGAGAAGCTCCAGATACATCTGGTGCTCACTCTGCATCGTTGCATGGAGGCAGATTGCCACCAGCTTCAGGCAGAACACAGTGTGATTGGTACAACAGGTCTGGAGACCAAAGTGAGGAGTGAGAAAATGTTGGACAACGCTCTCCTGGTGGTGGAGGATAAGTGGAATGTACGGCACCAAATTGGTGGGTGATCAAAGAGCAGCATGGGAGCAAAGGACGTGCACTTTACACTGAGCTCTGCTGTGCTGTGAAACAATTCTGTAAGAAAAAAATGTCCCTATGGGATGCGAGGATTTGAGACCATTGTCTGCCTCCAGTTCTTTGCTCAGAGAGTGGTGAGGTGCTGGAACAGCTGCCCAGAGAGGCTATGGTGCCCCGTCCATCCCTGGAGGTGTTCAAGGCCAGGTTGGATGGGGCCCTGGGCAGCCTGGGCTGCTGTGAGATGGGGAGGTTGGTGGCCCTGCATTGGTGGGGGTTGGAGCTTCGTGATCCTTGAGGTCCCTTCCAACCCAACCATTCTGTGATTCTGTGATTGTTTGTTGTGGGGTTTTGAGTGTGGCATTGGACGTTGTGGTTTAATGGACATTTCCTCATCCGACCCACGTGTCCCATCTCTGCTGCATGGAGCACTCAGGAGCAGCATCAGTAGCAATGAAGGGGCTGATGGCCCACGTATCTGAAAACCCTTCAGCTTCTTCAGAGCCTGGTGGACAAACCCATTACCCCAGTGCAAGCACACCTCACACGGCCTTCCAGACCCCATCCCAGGTCCCCTTTCCCTCAGCAGCGGCTCCCACAGCCGGGATGGGGGCACTGCCCCACAGGGCAGAGCAGCCGGGCCACGCGCTCGCGGATCTGCCGCGTCCTCACCCCGTACACGATGGGGTTGAGCATCGGTGGGACCACGACGTAGAGGTTGGCCAACAGGATGTGGACGTGGCCTGGGATGCTGTGGCCAAAGCGGTGCGTGAGGAAGGAGAAGAAGGCGGGCGTGTAGAACATGAGGATGACGCAGAGGTGGGAGCCACAGGTGCTCAGGGTTTTGAGGCGAGCCTCGGGGGACGGCAGCTGGAAGACAGTCCTGAGGATGAGCCCATAGGAGACGGCGATGAGCACCACGTCCAGCCCGGAGGACAGCAGCGCCGTGGTCAGCCCGTACCACACGTTGGCCCTGATGTCGGCGCAGGCCAGGCGGGCGATGCCCATGTGCTCGCAGTAGGTGTGGGGCATGACATTGTGCCCGCAGTAGGGCAGCCGTTTCAGCAGGAAGATGGGAGGGAACATGATGCAGAAGCCCCGGAGCACGGCGCTCAGCGCGATCTTCCCGATCACCGAGGGCGTCAGCGTGGACGGGTAGCGCAGCGGGTCGCACACGGCCACGTAGCGGTCGAAGGCCATGGCCAGCAGGACGGACGACTCCACGATGAAGCTGAAGTGGGTGAAGAACATCTGAGTGATGCAGGCGTCGAAGGAAATTTCTCGGGCGCTGAACCAGAAGATCGCCAGCATTTTGGGCACCGTCGTGGTCGAAAGCATCAGGTCGGACACAGCCAGCATGGCCAGGAAGAGGTACATGGGCTCGTGGAGGCTGCGCTCCGTGGCGATGACGAAGAGCAGGACGGAGTTGCTGAACAGTGCAGTGATGTACATCAGGCAGAAAGGGACGGAGATCCAGATGTGGGACTCCTCCATGCCCGGGATGCCGGTCAGGACGAAGGTGATGGGGTCGAAGCTGCTTTCGTTGAGCTCATGCATGGTGCTGCTGCTCCCGGCGTCAGCCCAGTTCTGCTCAGTAAGGGAAAGAGTGAGGATAAATAATGCTGTGTGTTAACCCCCGCCATCAACACATGAATGTTGCTGTGTGCAGCTGGTCTCCAAACAGAGCCGTTCTGAGGCTGAGGGCCTCACTGGGTGCATTTTGCTGCACAGAGGAATCTACTCACCTTTGCCTATCAACCCCCATGAACTGTGTCTGAATGAGAAACATCTCCATCCCTCCACATGAGCTGTGCAACAGGTTGGCTCCTGTTCTCTCTCTTACATACTGTCACAAGAAGCACTTGGCTTGCTTTGTGGCAGGCAATTGTCAGCCCCATTTGATGAAACAATACAATGCCTCCATCGGTTCAGATCAGTTTCTGAGAGTTCTTGTTAAGTCAGGAATAAAACCAGCTCTGATGCTACCAGGTGTCTTGGGGGTTGTTGAGCACCCCTGGAACTTCTGCTGGACCAGTTTATCCCTCTGTTTCCACCCACAGAAACATGTTGATCCATTTGTAAATGATATAAAGTGTTTTTTTCATAGAATCATAGAATCACGGAACGGCCTGGGTTGCAAAGGAGCACAGCGCTCATCCAGCTCCAAGCCCTGCTGTGTGCAGCTCGCCAACCAGCAGCCCAGGCTGCCCAGAGCCACATCCAGCCTGGCCTTGAATGCCTGCAGGGATGGATGGGGCATCCACAGCCTCCTTGGGCAACCTGTGCCACTGCCTCACCACCCTCTGCCTCCAAAACTTCCTCCTCACATCCAACCCAAACCTCCCCTGGCTCACTTTCAAGCCATTCCCCTTGTCCTCGTCCCCCCTTATTGTATCCCTGGCCCATCCCAGAGAGGCTACAAAGAACAGAACGTGGGCAGACCTGCAGGAATGCAGGACCTCCCCAGACCTTCCCAGGCACCGCAGCCATTCCGTGCTGGCTGCCCTTATCCCACTCAGAGGCACAGAGGCAGATTTCTCTCACCTGTCAGCTCACTGCTTTCTGCTCCTTTCAAGCAGGAATCCTTGCCCGAACACCGATGCTGGCACAACACATCCCACAGGGTCGGCCCAGCTCTCAGCTGAGCTCCAATGGGAGCAGTGAGGGTCCTCCCTGAAGGCTTGGGGGCCGTGGTTAAACCTTCCCCTCCCGAACCACAGCAGGAGCTGTGGTGTTTTGTGGGCTTTTAAACTGCTCTGCATTAAAGATTAACCAGAAGTGACCCTGCAGGTGAGTGAAGGCATTTCCTGCTCTCCACCATTTGCGCTGCACTCCCACTCAGTGCACGCAGCAGAGCCTGCATCACCCTGCTGGTGGCCCTGCACCATCCCACCAGGTGCCTGCTGGCTTCTCGTGCTCCAAAACCTCCCCAGCAGCCCCCAGCTCTGCCCCTGTCTCTGTGGGAAGGGTTCCTCCCTCTGACTCCAACCCACAGCAAACAGCACAGCGGCCGCGTCGATGTGCTCACACTGCACAGCAGCTGCAGAGGCCTCTGCTCAGGTCGAGCTGCTGGTCTGGGCCAGCACTGACCAGAACACCAGAACTGCATAACTCATAACTCATTGCTATTGCAAAGGCATTTCTAACATGCGAGATGGTGGCCAAACAAAGGAACTGGAACGACAGCTTTGTTTGAAGGATGCAAAACAATACTGAAACATCTGCCTGCATCTGACATGTTGAAGATCCGTCCACGTGGCAGAAAAATGAGCCTGAAGTCCTAAGGACTCTGTGAACCGATGATTTCTTTCCACCCAGAACCAAAGCAAAGTGATTGAGAGTAGCTGTGTTCTTTTTGGACGAAACCAGCAGTATGAATCCAGTACAACTCGGCTTGCAGTGCAGTGCCCGTCATTCAGAGATTTCTTGCAGTGTTCCATTGCTGTACTGCCTCAGGCTCAGAACAACAGATGCAACCAATGCATGCAGACAGCAGATACACTTCAGGACTTCCATCAGCTGCACACCAACACAGAGTCACAGAGTGCTTCCCCCCCCGGCTGCCCAGTGCTGCCCTGCTCCACTGCCCCCTCTGCCCATCACCTGCCCTGCTCCTCCCTGCCTCATCCTGCCTCTCTTTTGCCCACCTCCAGCCCCTCTCCTGCCCAGCCCTCACTGCAGGAGCTCTGCATCTCATTCATCTGGAGAACACCGGTCGGGTTTCTGGTACCATCAGTACTGGTCACGCTCAGTCCTGCCCACGTTCCTGTCAGCATTTGCTGTAACTTTCCAGTTTGGGTCTGCTGTCAGAGGGACCGGTGCCCCACAGCACCAAGCTGGGAGGACCTGGAAACAGCAGGACTGGGAGGATCAGCCCCACCATGCAGGGCTGGAGTCGCTGCCGCCCCACGGGTGCTCCAGGGGGCTCCGGGCAGCCCCGGTCCATCCATGTGCACCAAGCCCAGTAGGCAGTGGGGCACGATCTATGGGAGGTCAGCAACGAGCAGAGTGCAGCTGGGGTCAGTGCTGGGTCCGGTCCATCCAGCGTCACCATTAAAGGTCTGGGCAGCGGGGCAGGGCACACCCTTGGTACAGTCACAGATAGCATGAAACAGGGGAGCCTCTGTGGGGCCGGCACCACGTGCTGGAGGCTGGAGAAACGCCGTGTGCTCCGCTGTGGACTCTAGAGGTCTCTGTGAGGTAAGAAATGCTGTAGGGCCGCAGCGCAGGCAGTGGGATCCTTCCCAGAGAGATCCTGCAGCAGCGGCGCTGAGAGCAGTTGTGGTGAATGAGGGGCGTGAGGGGCTCCACAGCCTGGCACGGAGAGGATGCCAGCCCCCAGGTTTGCAAGGCACATCGTGGCACAGCCCCATTCAGATCCTCATCATCTCCTCTGGGGAGCGTTGGCTGCAGTGAGCAGTTCCCAAACACCATCGCTGCCTTGGGGTGCGCTGCCACCCCGCTCACACACGGACCCTCACTCACACGGAGCACAGACCCTCTGCACCGGGTTTGGGCCTCTCCCGGGGGCTGCTGGCAACACATCGGAGCACCTCTGCAGCCCCGGGCCCAGGGACAGCCAATGGCACAGTGCCTGGTGAGGGACCCCTCTTTGCTGTGCCGTTTTCCCCTCTTCATGCTCCCCCCCTTTAGCCCAGCAGCGGGGCTGTGGGGACACACAGGCTGTGCACACTGTGCTCCCTGCCCAACATCACCTGCTCACGTTCCCAGGCCGGGCTCAGCTGGTGCTGCCAGCTCTGCTAACACAGCCGCTGCGCCATTGTTTGAAGGCTTTTCAATTATCGCTGTTTATTTCACAGTCCTCGTCCTCCCAGCACACGATGTTTCCCTCCCCACTCTGTGGTTGCAGAGATCACGGCACAGCCTGGACGAGACGCGGTTCTGCTCTGGCACAGCCCCAGCACAGCACAGCTCCCTTGGGTCGGTGCTGATGCTTTTGGCATTTCTCTCCCACCGCCGCTTGGAGCCACCGTTTCCTCAGAGCTGAGCGCTTTGCTGTCGGAGCAACGAGGTTCCGTGGGACCCGAACGCCTCCCCACACCGGGAGCAGTGGGTCAGAGTGAGACGCAGCGCCGCAGCTCTGGATGTCCAGGAGGAGCTGTGCCGTTGGCCCCTGCCTCCTCCGTTCCCTGATGCCTTCAGTGCCCAGATGTCTGCAAAGCAGAGAAGCCAAACGCTGCTGGGAGCAGCCTGCCCTCCCCGCAGCTCCTGTCCCACACCCAGTGCATCTGCCCAGGGCTCAGTCTGAAGCCATTGGGGCAGATCTCAGCGCTTGCACTCCAGCTGCTCTCCAAAAGGCACCTCTGCAGTTCAGCTCTCATTTCACCATTGGACTTGGTTCTTTCAGTTTCCAAAGCACAACACTAAGAATGTCCCACGAAGAGATCAGAGCATGCAGACTGGAGTTCCACGACACCAAATTGGTTTGCATTTTTCTTCTTCCGGAGGGAGGGGAATTGCTCACACCAGAAGTGCCCAGGAGGAGCCCATCTCCTGCTCACGGGCCATTGCTGGGCTGTGCCGTCCTGGGAAAGCTGAGACCCCCAACTCTGTGCATGCCCAAACATTTGCTTTATGACTGCATTTCCAACCACAGAACTCACAGAGCGATGCCCAGTACACATTTCACCTTTAAGTGTTTTCTCTCTGGGAGAAGAGGAGGCAGAACACGGTGCTCACCGCTCATAATAGCTCGGCAGCAAACACCACGCGGCCTCGAGGTCAAGAGAACAGAAATGCAGAGAAGCAGCAGCACGGATGCTCCAGAGATGCTATTTTTGCTCCCAGGACCATCTTTCCTCTGAGAGCTTTCCCTGTGTGACGTGGAGATCCCACGGCAATAGGCGGGGAGCAGGGCAGAGCAGCGCCAGCAGCAGCACGCTGTGCTCCAACCTCAGCGCTCTCAAGTAGCCGTGGCACATTTGTCAGCCCCACTCAGCCCGAGCATCGTGGTGCACACAAAGCAGCTGTGCACCATTGGAAGCAGCCAGCTGGCAGCACGGAGCTTTTACCTGTGTGGCAATGGAGACACAGAGCACAGCAGCACCAGCCCTCACCTGCATGGTGCTGTGGCCATGGCCACACTCACTTGAGTCCCACTGCTCCCGTGGCCGTGGCACTGCTGCACGGGACAGGAGTGTCACCTCATGTCTCCTAGGGATGGTGCTCGATTCTCCAGCGTTGGGCATGGTGGGGATGGGCTGACATTTGGGCTCGATGATCTTGGAGGCCTTTTCCAACCAACCTCTCCCTTCCAAGCCGTTCCGTGCTCCGATGAATCCAGGTTGGCTGGGCGCTGCTTTATCCTCAGTTACTGTGCACAGATCCTCTGTGCTGTTTTCGATGAGCTCACAGGCAGTTGGCTGCTCTCTTATTTCTGTCCCATTTCTGGAATGGAATGGCACCAGTGCACATCGGTGCTGCTGGGTTCCACGCCGCAGGCTGGCACAGCACAGCCATGCTGTGGGGCAGTGGGCAGCAGCGCGCTCCTATTGCACACTGAGGACACACTGAGGATCCCTTCAGGTGCTCAGGTGACATTTGGTGTCACGTGGAGGAATGAGTGCATTGGGTGCAGTTCTCAGCTCACCTGGATTTGCTGCCCTTCCCTCTGGCGTTGTAATCAAAAGGGGGCCGGGGGGGAGGAGGGAGACACTTTTCAGCAGGGTCTGTGTGATAGGACAAGGGAAATGGTTTCAAACCAAAAGAGGGGAGAATTGGATATAAGGAAGAACGCTGAGGGTGGTGAGGCACTGGCACAGGTTGCCTGGAGAGGGGGTGGGTGACCCATTCCTGGGGACACCCATGGTCAGGAGATGGAGCACTGAGCATGGAAACACAGAATGGTTTGAGTAGGAAGGGATCCTTAAAGGCCCAATTTCCCTGCAGTGAACTGGAACAGCCACAGCTGCAGCAGCTGCTCAGCAGACTTGCCCATAGGAGCAGAGCAGAACGCAGGTACAAACTGCCAACAATTATCTGCAGACGGCGACTGCTGCCCGTGTGGAGGAAAGGCAAACACAGCAGGACCCCGGCTGTGGAAAGGAGCGCAGGGCAGCCAGCAGCGCACCGCTGGAAGGTGAGCATTGCCCCATTGGGTGTGGGGATGGATGCCCTCAGAATGAGCCCTCCGTCCCACACGTGGTACGGCTGCAGTGCACTTCAAGGGCAGCAGCTGCTCCAAAAGCAGAGCCTTTATCTGCACGTCTCCTGCACCAACCCTAAAGCTCCATCACTGTGGCCATCGACCCAGGACAGGCAGATCTTGTTGGGCTGCCCCTGCCACCTGCACCTCCCCAGTGCCTCCCCAGGGACCTGCATGGAGGTGGGGCTGTGGTACAAACAGGTAACATCTCCCCATGGTCCCCAGCGGCTCTGTTAGCAAACAGCCCTCCTTTGACGTGGTAGAACCACTCTATCTACCAATCTACCATCTATCTACCAATGCACCCACAGTTTACGTGGGTCTGACCCAGCAGAGGCTCCGGCCCGTTCCCTCAGAGGACAGGACCGGGATCTCTGCCATGTTTGGTGAGATGAGGTGGGTCGATGGTTGGACCTGATGATCCCGGAGGTCTTTTCCAACGCCGACGATTCTGATGCTGTCTTTCCAAGAGAAGAACAAAGGGAACAGATCAGTGAAACAAAGAACAGAACCACCTCAAAGCTATCAGAAATAGAGGCGGTTTCACGTGCTTGTGTTGTAATTAGTCCTGGTGCTGCAAGCACCACTTGTTTTCATTTCCATTGCTGCTTGTTTGCTCTTCCTTAAGCAGGTTAACCACCGCATGTTATTGTTCTGGGGAATGTTTTCATTTTGCTTTTTCTGCCCTTATCTGAGCTCTCCCTCCCGACACTTACTGCTCTTTTCCGACTTCATTATCTCCTAATTAACAGTCAGTCTGAGCAGCGCTGTGTGGCACAGAGCAGGAACCATCCAGGGGGCTGCAGAGGGATGCTATGGGGCTTTGGTAAGCCTCGTGCTCGCCTGCGACTCATCCATTCACGGCATCGTGGAACCATGGAGGCTGGAAAAGCCCCCCCTCACCTCCAAGCCCAACCCAGCCGCCCTGCTGCGCCCTCTGACTGCGTCCCTCAGTGCCACTTCTCCACCTGGCCCTGCTCTGCCTCCAGTGGTCCCCAGGAGATGATGGTGATGTCCTGGGAGACGACGATGATGTTGGATGAGATGCTCTTCCAACTTCATATCTCTATGATTCTCTGTCCCAGGAGACGGGACGCACCCAGGAGATGATGGAATTGTTCCAGGACGTGATGGATGCTGTCCTCAGTCTGTCTCAGGAGATGAATAGCAGCCCCTATGATGGGATCCAAAGTGCTCTGGTGCTGCAGGTTCCATCCCCTTTGGCCTTCAGGCCGCCTGGCAGCCCCATGTGCCCCCACTCCCCACGAAGGACAGTGACAGGGACAGGGTAGGGGACAGGGATGGGGATGAGGATGGGAACAGGGCCAGAGATGGGGATGGGGACAGAAAGGAAATACCACTGTGGCCCCACTGCCCGGGTGCCTGCAATTCCTGTTCCCATCGCAGGGGACGTTTGGTGGCTTTCAACAATTAAATGTTCTGCATAGCTGAAGGTAT
Organism: Tetrao urogallus; assembly: GCF_951394365.1. Classification (NCBI taxonomy): domain Eukaryota; kingdom Metazoa; phylum Chordata; class Aves; order Galliformes; family Phasianidae; genus Tetrao; species Tetrao urogallus. The sequence continues at coordinate 283,039 of NC_136813.1, read as the reverse complement.
CACGATTGTGAAATTTCTTATAGCCGGCAGAGATCTAATCATGCAATAATCAGACTCACACCCCAAAGAACAGCGAGGCCATTATCTCCTAATTACTTCAGCAAATTTTAATTAGACCGGAATGTATTATCCATAATCCCCCTGCAGAGGAAGCAATGTCCCCACCAGGGAGAAACCTGGGCAGTGCAGGCATAGCTTGCGCTGCTGATGGAGCAGTGGGATGGGAACCCTCCAAAGCAGCAAACTCCGTGACAGCCCCGTCTGTCTGTCCATGTCTGTCAGTCTGTGCATGTATGTCTGTCTGT